>NW_028243570.1:0-68914 GCF_964263255.1 Lissotriton vulgaris | reverse complement strand
ATACTTTTGACACACAATACGGGGCCCAGAATGCATTGCGCCAAACTTATTGAAGTAGCCCATCAGAGGGTGCCGAATTATACATAAATACGTGGGTGTGTCAGCACAAACTCATTGTCGAGCCAATGATGAGAACAGTAGTTCAGAAACGTTTCAGACCAATGTCACCGACATGAGAGCTGGAAATAAATAGGAATGCAGAGTTAACTCTTACCGTGATTTTTACTGCTGTTGCATGCATCCCTGCCTGCGGGTAACTTGGAGCTAGATGTAACACGCGGCTGCCTGGCCGCGAAGGATGCACCACCCCCTGATCCCTGGGGGTCATGGGGCCCCGCAATTCTGCAGAGCCCAAAGAAGGGGAACAGCAGGTGAAGGCATTTATAATTGGCACACATTCTGAGGACCCTCTGAGGGCTCAGAAGAAAAACAGCTTTAAATTAATTGTGCATCCATCTGTGGACTAATGACTTTTGATACTCCCTACGAGGCCCAGAAAGCATTGCCCCAAAGTTATTGTAGTAGCCCATCAGGGGGCACCTAATTATACATAAATACGTGGGTGTGTCAGCACAAACTGATTGTCGAGCCTCTGATGAGAACAGTAGTTCAGAAACGTGTCAGGCCAATATCAACGACAGGAGAGCTGGAAATAAATCTGAATGCAGAGTTAACTCTTACCCATGATTTTTACTGCTGTTGAGCTGCAGTCTCCCACCACACTGCTGACGCGATAGTAGAAAAACCACGCAAATCCAGCGTTTCTTCTTTAGGCACAGGTATTTATTAAAGTCGAGTTACCAAATCTGACGTGTTTCGGGCTTCCGCCCTTGCTCACAGATCATCAGTCAATAAACTGTTCACCATTTAAATAACAACTGTTCCATAGTTTTTTTCTCAGATGCATTTTTTTCTCTGACCACGTGATAGTGAAGAGTGAGGACATACTACTCAGTAAAAACATATATAGTATGTCTTCCAAACATTTTAAAACCCACAAGTTAATGCCTAAAGGAAAACGGATAAAAACAAATAACAGTTTGATCCATATTAACATTTGTCTGAGCAATATATATACATTAAAAATAAGCATATAAATGGATATATCAAATATATAAAAGCATGAATGCCGTGACCAGAAAATCACTACTGTGTTTGTCCATAATAGTTGTTTCTAGTGCAAATAGCGCAGTAGGATTGGATGT
The DNA here is from genome assembly GCF_964263255.1 of Lissotriton vulgaris. Classification (NCBI taxonomy): domain Eukaryota; kingdom Metazoa; phylum Chordata; class Amphibia; order Caudata; family Salamandridae; genus Lissotriton; species Lissotriton vulgaris. The sequence continues at coordinate 67,709 of NW_028243570.1, read as the reverse complement.
GCAAATAACGCATTAAGCTTAAATGTGCAAAATACCGCATTAAAGTGCCACAATGTTCTGTGCAAAATGCAAAGAGACTGATGTGCAAAATCGCAATATGTAAACATCAATCAAATCTGAAAACCTATTTAATATTAGGTATAAATGCCAGAATAAAGTGCAAATCTTGTTGTGCAAAATACGCAATACTGTATGGACATGGGAATAAATATATAAATATACAGAATATATAACTACATTCCTATTAATCAAATTTGACTTAAACTCAGTAGATGATTTAAAATATCTGCATGAATGCATAATGGTCATATATAATAGTTAATATATACATATATATATATATATATATATATATATATATATATATATATATATATATATATATATATATATATATATATATATATTCGATACCTCCTTTCTTCGGAATTCACAGAAGAAATATATATATATGTATATATATATATTTCTTTTTTAATCCGCTTTGATACAACGTTCCTTCTCAATTTAGAAGCTCACTATTTAATGCAGGTTCAATTTGTATTGTCTTTTTCAAGTTTTTTCCTTTGAAATGTTCTAAGTTCCACAGTTCTATACTCAATGTAAGGCACTGAGGCACTACTCGACTTTCCTGAAATATTCTGAGTTCTAAAGTTATTTCATTTAGACACTATTCTGTTACCTTGCAATGTTAAAAAATCTTTACAGTTCAAATTACTCCGAGAGGCACAGCAACACTAATCACTGCCTAGAAGTCAACTTGACTGACTGAAAAAATTGTGAGACACTGCTCACGACTAAAAACTTAGATTAGTTCTGCTCCGAAGTTCAAACTCCGTTGGACATGTGTGGGTTAGATCCTCTAATATTTCCTGGCTGGAATTCCCCTCATGTGCAAAGGAGAAACACAGCCGGTAGCTTCGAGGAATTCAGTTGAATTGCGCGTGCGAACTCATGGTTCTGTGCCAGCAACTAGACCGCCCCAGGGTTAACTTCTTCACAATGGTGCCCATCTTAGATTTCACGCGAGGTTTTCCTTGAACTCTTTTCAGAGTAAATCAAAGCAGAAGCTTGCTGCCAAAACAAATTCTTTTCCTGAAATATTGCTTTACAAGAAGGTATTTAACCCTTTTCAGCTTTCTGTCTGTGATGATAAGGTTGCAATCTAATGAATTCCTGACAGGGGGTATCAACAAGACCAGCAATCTCCAGCACTGCCAAGGTTCCCGGGTCCATGCATTATATGCGGCTCCAGCCAAGATTTTGTCTTTGAATTCTGAGATTTTTAGTCTTGTCCTTCCATTAAAAAAATAAATAGGAATCCCAGAATTCAAAGGAAGCAACCTGAACTGGAATGGCACATTATGCATGGACCTGGGAAAATTGGTGGCTATGAATCTCACCCAGAGGATTGCACTCGCAGAAAGGTCTACAGGTATGCACATAGACCTGGTATTTTGCACTAGTACATACAGAATTTCATATGGACAGGAATGGAGTGCATACATCACCATCACCAGACAAGTGAGTATATATGTTGGAAAAAGCATTATAAGAAGTGGTAAATGCATATTTACCATTGGCAATAAGGCCACTAACACAGTCTAGTGCTCAGAATAGATCTCAGAAAATTATTCCCATGCTCTACCCTTGGGAGCTAGCTGGGAACAGGCAGACTTGTCTTCTGAGACAGGTATGTAAAGGAGTAATAAAAAAAAACAAGTCTATAAATAATTAAGACACAATACACAATTAAAATCCAACACTGATTTATACAAATAGAACATGTTTTTCTCTTTAAAATGACACCAAACCAAAAGAAAATAAAATGTAGGAAACCAGACATATGACCGGGTCAAGGTCAAAGAACTGGTCGTATACACTAAGCGGGAGGCCCGGTCAAGATTTTACCTTCACACTTAGAAACTTTTCTGGAGGATTTCTTACCATAATTCCTGCAGCCTCCTCCAAAACAGGTTGGATTCAGTGAGGGTTCGCTGGATAGCCTTTCTGTGAGGGTTCATCACCCTCTGGAGCTTTTCCACGAAAATTCATCAAACTTTCCCAAATGTCTGGAACTTGGTCCTGAAGTATCCCTTGAGGGTCCAAAGTATCCAAAACACAATCCAAGGGTCTGGAATCTCCAAAATGGTCCTTTCAAAGGTTGGGACCATAATTCCCACAATGCATTTGGACAACAACCTTAAAGGTCCACTGGATACTCCAGGCAAGGGAATCGTGGTAGGGTTGATGCAGGCGATCTCTGTTAACCTGTAGCTTGCAGGGAGCCCACTCTTTAATCATTTTGCAGCAAGGTACCTCAAAAGGGCTGTAGTTCCGAGATCGGGAACTGGAGGTACCTGTTGCAAATGACGCTTCCCACATGCATCACCGCTAATGCGTTGACCCGGTCACACCCCGGAAGTGGAGGAGAAGGGCTGTGCAGAGATACGGATGCCATGGCGGTTCACTCCGTAGTACGCTGGTGAAATTCCGTAATGTTTTTGCCGGCATCTTGTGACATCGGAAGATGATAGTCTTGCTGGTTGAAGAAGGAGGCGGAGCACAAGAGATGGGCAAACATCGATCCTAAGCTAAGACGGTGCAGGAAGGTGAAGGTATGGCCACACATGCAAGGGGAAATGCGATGCAGCGTGCGCTACGAAATTCGTTTTATTAATTAAATTGTTTACTTACCTCCAATTATCCATATTCCGGATTTTAGCACCAACCACCTTGCCCCTCCCCCGCCCCGCCTTTGTGCCCCACCGCAACTCCCTCCACGGGCCGCGACTGCTAACTATAGCCACAATATATGCTCCAGTCAAAGACAATCCAACACCCTTATCAGATCTTTATCATGCATTATTGTAAATTCCTGGAATAGCAATATTGGGGGGTGATTTTAATCTTTTGCAGGATCCTGTATTGGATTTATCCTCAGGGGCATGAAAACAGAACAAAACACATCAAAAAGGTGCTAGTGGAATGCACGCAAAAATGAGATTTGATAGAATTTTTTTATATAAGAAAATATTAATGTTTTTCAGCCTAATATAAAACAGCAGCAAGACTGGATTATTTGCTAACATCTCTTACTTAGAGTTTAGTTAATTGCACATACATACATTCAGAATGGCTTTTCGAATCATGAATTAGTAAAGTAGTAAGTATCTGGCATTGGGGTGTATAATCGATCTTCAAAATGGTCATTCAATAGAATTCACCTTAATAATTAAGAATGGTGTAAGGAAACCGAAAATGAAATAGAAAGTTTCTTTCAGCTGAATAGGAATACAGTTATGGTAGAAAGTGTCTGGGAGGACTTCAAAGCTACTATTCGTGGTTATATAACCTCCAAAGATATAGCAGCTAGACTTCATCGTAATGCACGTAGAGCACTTTTAGAATTAGAAGCCAGATGTGCAAATTAACATTATATACAGGAGAAAACTATTAAAAATAAATCAATATTAGTGTTAGCGTGAAAGGCCATGCAAGATTACTACTATGCTAAAGTGTATGTAGCTAAAACCGCATATCTTCGAAAGGACTATGAGGGCATTGTGTTCTAGGGAAATTTTTAGCTTGGCTAATAAAAGCTAGACAGGCACATAACAGAATTAGTGCCTTAGTAGATGAAGTTATGAACATTTGCATTACCAATGAAGAACAAATAAAGAAGTTTTTTTTAAACATTATGAGACAGTCTACTCAGTTAGACAAGAGGTACATATGCCAAAATAAAAGGAATTTCTTAGTAGACTCTCCATTCAAAAATTACAGGCAAGACACATTAAAAATATGGTCGCTCATGTTACATTAAAAGAAATAGAAGATGTTGTGCAATCTCTGGCTAATGGTAAAGCATGTGGCAAAGATGGGCTCCCTGCTAAATTAAAAGAAAAATGTGTACAATATTAAGACTTGAATTAGCAATGTTGGCTAAATATATATTTTGCAGTGCTGAGAGATACAATCCTCCTTCCGTACAACAGTAGTAGTCAGTTATTTAAAAAAGAACAAAGATAAGGAGGATGTTATTCTTACAGACCCATACATTTCTTAAACACGACTATAAAATTATAGCAAAGTTTTTGGTGAATAGTATAAACAAATGTGTAGGGTCAATTATACATTCAGACCAGTGTGGATTCATTGCAGGGTGACATCTACCTTGTAATACTAGTTTTTTTGTCAAAGCTTTAGACTATTTTACTCAAAATTAAATCCTGGCTCAGATTATGTTATTAGATGCTGAGAAGCTTTTCAATTTGGTTTGTTAGGAGAGCCTTTTTTATATTTTAACTGAGTTTGGTTTTCCTGCTCAATTTATTTGTATGATCTCTTAGTTCTAGAAAGGGGCTTCTGCACAAATAATTATTAAGGCAACTAAGACTGGCGTTTGTAAAGTTTAACAGAGGAACTAGACAAGGTTGTCCTCTGTCGCCATTACTTTTTGCTTTTTTATGGAACCTTTGGCTATAGCTATTCGTTCAGCACTTTGACATCTCTGATGCCAGGGATGTCAAACATCAAGCTTCATGCTGATGATATTGCACTGTTTTTAAAGCCTGACTTAGGAGTTAAAAAAAATATTTGTTATTTTTCAGGAGTACCAGTTAATTGGAGGGTATAAATAAATAAATCAAAGACAGAGATCTTGCTTTGTAATACTACTTCTGACACTTTGTTAACAGAATAAGGTCCACTGGTCAACGCTAGACCCAGGAGAGCTCTTGATATACATGTTTTTGAAAATGTAAATGACTTGTATGTTTTAAACTATGTCACCCTAATCAATAAGATAAAGGGTCTGTTTGCAAAATAAAATGACTTACCCCTCTCAATAACGGGTTGAGCTGCTCTTACTCGTATGTCGATTTTACCTTTAAGTAATTTCTTATTTTTAGTTTTTAGCCATTCCTAAAGCAATACAAATTAACTGTTTTAGAGAAATGCAAGATTTGTTTTCTACTTTTTTATGGGCAAATAAGATATCAAGACTAGTTTTAGATGTACTGTATAGACTAGTAAATGAAGGAGATCTAGGTCTCCCTAATTTGAAAGAATATTACTTCGCGTATCTTGCACAAACCACAAATAGATCAACTAAGGCATAGATTCATCAAGCGAAATTGCGATCGCAATAGCTGCGAAACAGCGATTGCAATTTCCGCTCCCGCAATTCATCAACAACAAAAGCATCAAATAGCGAATTCGCAAAACCAATGTGGAATCCCCATTGCGAACCCTTAACAGCGATCGCCCACATTTTCTGCAAATTAAAATGCAAATTCGCTAATATATTGCGAATTCGCAAATAAGTCGCTAATCCAATTCATCATAAATCGCAAATAGCGAAAATCCCCAAAATCGCTAAAAACGAGTCGCAATTTAAGGAGAAGCCAAACCAGGTGGTAACCATGAAGTTCCATTGGGAAAAAAAAATGCTAACATGAAACAGGTGTAGGGTAAATCAAACACACTTAAGGAGACACAGTAGGAGCATGAGAAAAGTCACAATGCCAGGTCTCTACATCGTGGCAAGGCGGCTGAGGCTCCAGGCTGCAGCCCAGAATTGAGGCAGGATCCAGGAGCGCGTCTTCCGGCTGCGGATTACACTCCTGAGTCAGATCTACTCCAAATACAGGCTCAATGGGGCAATGATAACTAAGCTCATCAGAGACCTTGACCCCCTCATGCAGCACCCAACAAGGAGGACCAATGCCGTGCCCACCCATGTCCAGGTCCTGTGCTGCCTGTACCTCCTGGCCTCCGGAAGCTTCCAGGGGATAGTTGCATATGCAGGGGGGATTTCGCAGAGTACACTGTCACGCTGCCTACAGAGTTTCCTGGTCGCCATGCTGAGCCGGATACACAATTACATCACCTTCCCAACAACCCAGCAGGATGCAAACAAAACTGGACTTCTATCACACCGCCCATTTCCCACATGTAATTGGCTGCATTGACTGTAACCACATACACATCTGTCCACCCGCAGAGACCGAATACATGTACCGGAAACGCAAGTCATACCACTCCCTCAACATCCAGATGGTCTACAATGCAAAGACCATCATCACAAACATTGTGGCCCAATACCCGGGGAGCACGCATGATTCGTTCATCTTCCAGCACAGCGGCATACACACCCGCTTGGCCAGGGGTGATTTTGGCGAAGGACATCTCCTAGGTAAGTACACATGCCCACATTCAGTATGTCATGACCATGTTGCTACACATAACAGGCACTGACCCTCTGCTCCTACCTTCAGGTGACAGCGCCTACGGCCTCCGTGAATACCTCCTCACCCCATACCTCAACCCTGCTACACCACAGGAACGGCGTTACAATGCTGCGCACATACACACAAGAAATGTTATCGAGCAGACATTTGGCATGTTAAAGAGTCAATTCCGCATCCTCCACAAGACTGGCGGGGCCATCAAATACCGGCCTGAGGTCTGCTGCCGCATTGTGGCCGTGTGTGCCATACTCCAAAATATTGCCACCAAGTGGAGGATACCTGTGGAGGTGTCTGGTAGTGAGTCGGAGGGGGACAACCTGCCACCTGCACATGTGCATCATGCACGTGGGGAGAACCCTGCTGAAGGACACAGGCGCCGCAACAACATCACACTGAACTATTTCTAGTGCACCCATACCAGGGGTGTAACACAAGCCCCCGCAGCCCATGCGGTGCGGGGGGCCCGAAGCTCCAGGGGCCCCCTTGGCACTGCACTCTGTCTGGAGAGCTCCTAATTGAGCCTGGAGGGGGCCCCTCTACATAAATTGCAGGGAGGCCCCCTCAATTTTCGTTACGCCAGTGACCCATACCCCTCACACAACACTGCACTCATGCATGCCACATGAATTAATGACATGAAGAAGATTTGGGTTCAAAATAAATTCTTATTTTTTGGTCAACAAGCTCTGGATGTGCTTTACATCAGCGAAAAAGTGTACAACTGTATTGATACATACAGGCTCTTGTCTCCAGAGCAGGCGTGCGTGGTTACCTCACCAGGCACTGTCGGTAAAGTATAGTCAGTCACTGGGACCTCCTGCCGGACGGACCATGTCGCCTCTCCAACTCCACGGTGGGAGTGTCCGGCCGTGATGCAGCATTGGGCTGGAACTGGGGCGCCTTTCAGGTAGCACCGGCAGAGACAGGCTGCTCAGGCTCAAAGTACCCTCACTGGCATCATCACCCCCCCCTTGCATGGCCATGGTCGCACACCTGTTGGTTCTCCACAGCGGTGGTGACCTGCTCCAGGGCCCTTGCTACATCTTGGCAGCATTGTACCATCTGCAGCTGCATTGCCAGTGACTTGCACGACAACTGCGAAGTGGCGTTCCCGATGAGGTGGTTTGACCGGGTGTAGGCAGATAGCCTTGTCAGCAGCTGGCGGTGGCGTCGGCGGGTGATGTCCTACTGCGCCACCATCAGTTGGTTGCTCTCTTTTACTGCTGCCATTAGCTCCTGCACACTTTCTGTCAGTTGGTTGATGTTGCGCTCAGTCTTGTACAGCTGCAGCTGCATGGCTGCCATGTGCTGTGCCTGTTTGCGGTGCACAGCAAGCATCCGAGCCTCAATTCCTAGCCCTAGGTTTTGTGCCTGTTGCTCCATGTCTGGTGGTGTGGCCACGGAGCGCTGCTGCCTCATCCTGCCGCTTGCCTGGGAGCGCACAGTGGCTGTGCGGCGTGTCTGCCTCCTGGGTGGTGGTGGGGTCTGCTTCACTGCCATGCGTGATGCCTGGGGTAGTTGAGCTTTTCCAGGTGCTGGTGCAGGTGCAGGTGCTCGTGGGGTCCAGGTGCTGGTGCATGTGCAGGTGTATGTGATGATCCAGGTGCTGGTGCTGTTTGGCTCTCTCCCTCCATCTCATCTGGAGTCTCCACTATGTGGAGTGTCTCGCTATCAGACGTCTCAGCATCTGCAGCACCTGTGATGTGAATGAGTGCATGATTAAGTATATGATTCAGGCACCTGGGATGTAGCAACATGCATGCAGGCTTGCATTCCCTGACTGGCTTTAGGGGTATGTTTCACTTGACTGTTCTGGTTGTGTGTGGCTATCAGGTCACATTGTCACATTACAGGTCCCACAATGCAATTGGGCATTTGGGATGGGCAGGGACTGCATTACTGGGGTTACCAATATGACTTGCTCTGGGGGCATGGGCATTGTAAGGGGACGGGGTCGCAGTTGCATTGCTCTTACCTTGTGATTGGTGTTTGGCACGGGAGGTGTCCTGCTGAATGACCCCCATGCAGGTTGCAGGGTTGATGGTGTCCTCCACCAAGTCCTCCAGTGGTGTGTTTGTCGGAACTGTGGAGTCTCCTCCTCCCGTGGCCAGTCTCCCCAGTCTCTCCGGAATGCTCTCCTTGGCAAGGCCTTTGAGGTCGTACCACCTCTTCTTGAGGTCATCGATTAACCGCTGTGTCACTCCTATGGCGTTGACCGTTGCCCTGATGCGCAGCCAGATGTGCCTTTTGGTAGCCTCGGGCACCTTCAGGAACAGCTTACCAAACAGCTGATCATGGTCCCTGCTGACTCCCTCAATCAGGTACTCCAGCTCTTGTTCAGAGAACTTTATTTTTCTCTTCCTGCCTGTGTCACTGGATCCTGCTGCATCCTGGGACATTCTGGTGTCAATGTGTGTCCTGTCTTGGAACTGCAGGGTGTGTCTCCTGGAGCTCAGTGCTGTGCCTCCTCCTCTATCCATCTCTGTGTTCCAAATGAGGCATGGAGCAGAATGGGTGCTTGATGCATCTGGGAGTAAGTCTTTAAATATTAATAGATATGAGAATTTCTTTTTAGTTTTAACTCTTCAAGAATATAATATTATTGATGTTATGCATTTAATACCTTAAACCCCTAAACAAATCAGATATGAGACGCTACAATCGAATATTAAGCGGAAAAAGCTATTGTTTCACTACTAAGCAAATCCCAGTAATAATGGAGCAATGCTGCTATTAGATGAATACATAGGCGAGGATTCTTTGATAGATAAGATTGGAATGTTTAAATGGATGACTTACAGTTATCGAAAAATAAATGACTATTGGGAGGTGAATTTGAAAAACTGGAACAAAATGTAGCCTAATAATAAGCATGATAAGGAAACCATTCAATGGTCTTACATTAGGATCAACCATTTATTGCTGGAACTGAATCTTATACACAAGTGAAAGAAGGGAGCTTGCAGAGCAGTTGGTAGAATCTAAAACCCACAAAACAATCAGCAGTTGGGTTACTCTCCTCCATAGTCAGGGGATAGATGAACTTTATGGGAAAGCACAAAAAAATATGGCAATCACAAGAAGGACTCCAGATATCTATTTCAGCCTGGGATCAGATTAATGAGTTTAATTTCTCCCTACTGAAAGGGGCCAATTTAAGAAATATGCAATTTTATACTAAGTGGCTTATATGTAGAACTGCAGACTTTCTCCATAAAATACATTTCTAGATTTTATTGCAATATGGAAGAAGAAGGAAGTTGGGCACATATTATTTGGAGCTGTCCAAGGTTATGTAGATTTTGTGGGAGAAATTAATTGGTACTGCACCGGCAAACTGAAAGTGCACCTGATTTAAAAGCTGACTGTAAGATCCTGGTTGTTGATAAAGATGCAGCTGACACAGGATTGGATTGAGAAGAAGCTCAGGTTTATTGGAGATAAAGGAGACACATCCAGATCTCATCCAAGCTCAAAGTAAAACAGCCCACAGCTTGTAAAGATACATTCTAGTAGCTATGGTAACCAAATAGAATACATGACATCATACAGTGTGAATCAGAGAGGATGCTACACATCTTCCCCCCATAAAAAAAAAACAAATAACTAACAAAGGGAAGAACACCTAAAAATTGTAAAACATAAGGTAAACAATCAAGCTTACATCAAGAAACATAGTCTTTTAAATGAGAAGGTCTCTTGGTGGTCCTGGAAGAATGTCGACACACCTTAGGAACGTCATGATTGGTGTCAAGTCGGGAACCATCAGCATCCATTTTAAGCTCAGGAGCAGAAGACTCGTGATTGCCAGATAAGACACAAATTCTATTTAAGTTCCATATTCTATGGTCTAAAGTCCTCACAGCATTCTTAAAGACTTTTATAACTTTTATTGGTTCAGAGAATTTGATTTTTTTACCAGGAAGTTTAACAACTACCATGTCACCAACCTTCACAGGCGTTGCTTTAACAGCATGCCTGGAATCGAAATAAAGCTTTCTGTTGGAGGATTTCAAAATCTCTTTCTCTCGCCAATTAAGTTCATTACTCGAATCACCATTTTTTGAACAACTAGCAATTTCATCACTCAAATCTCTTACCCATGTTGGTTCTAACAAAGTGCAAGGGGACCTACCCCTAAAAAGAACAAAGGGCGATTTGCCAGTTGAGGAGTGAGGAGTGAATCTATAATTTTCAAACCTTTTAAGAACTTGTTCTTTCCAATTGAGGCCCACCCCTTTAGCCCAGGAGATGGTTTCTTTGAGTACTTTGTTAAATCTCTCCACCACACCATTGGTTTCTGGGTGGTAAAGAGCACATTTTTTATGGACTATACCACATCTGAGTAAGAAAGACTCCATTTCCCTGGAAACTAATTGAACCCCATTATCAGTGAGTAACGAATGTGGGAATCCTTCCCTGGCAAAGAGGGACTCTAGAAATCTTATAACACTGCTAGTCTCAATGTTTGAAGTGAGGTGTATTTCAGGCCATCTGGAAAATAAATCCATTAATACAAAAATGAAAGTTTGCTGCCCATCAGAGTAAATGGGGCCAAGGATATCAAATGAGACCTCTTTCCACGGCCCACACGGGAGATCTCTAATAATCATGGGTTGTACTCTTACAACTTTGGATTTATCACTCAAGTTACAAACCACACAATCCCTGATAATACGCTCAATGTGCAAGTCCATGCCTGGCCACCAGTAGGATGAGCGAACTCTTTCCTTAGTTTTTGTCATGCCAGAGTGTGACTCATGAGCCAGATCAATGATGTTTTTGCGCAATTCAGAGGGAGGAACCAATCTAGTCCCATGAACCAACAAATCATTACAAACAGCCAATTCGTCTTTCACCCCCCAGAATTTTGCGCACTCAACACATCCCTGTTTCTTGGAATGCCAACCCTTCTCTAAGAGAGACATCACCTCAGAGAGGACGGGATCAGATGATAATTTAGAACGCCACTCAGATTCATCAATGACTTCAACAGATACTGGGCAAACTTGATATTTATCTTCCTCACAGTCATCATCTAAAGGTACGTCCTTTGAAATGTCAACCAACCTTGACAAGGTGTCAGCCACACAATTCTGAACACCTGGTATGTATTTTATAGTAAAATCAAATTCTTGAAGTGCAATAACCCATCTGGTTATTCTACTGGATACTAAATCAATACCTTTTTTTGAGAAAATCTCGCATAGAGGCTTGTGATCAGTCTTGATTATGAACTTACTTCCCCACAAAAATTTCTTGAATTTTTTGACAGACCAATATACAGCCAGAGCCTCTCGTTCAATGACGGAATAACGAGTTTCAGGGCCCTTAATACCACGTGAGGCAAACATAATGGTATCTAAGACTCCGTCATTCTCTTGTTGGAGAACAGAACCAAGTCCTTTGAGACTGGCATCGGTAGTAAGAATAGAAATCTTTTGAGGGTCAAAGCTTCGAAGATTAGGAGCTTTCTCAAGACCCTTCTTTAACGTCTGAAATTCAGACTCACAAGTGTCATCCCAAATGAATTCAGACCCCTTTTTTAACAAACTTCTTAGGCCTACACACTGACTGGCAAAATCTTTAACAAACTCATTGTAATATTCTACCATACCAAAGAATTTCATCAATTCTTCTCTGGAGGAAGGGGGGGCATCTTAACAATTGTATCCACTAAGTTGGCCTTAGGGGCAATACCATCTTTTGAAATTGTGTGACCTAAATAATGAATTGATGAGACACCAAAATGACACTTCTCAATCTTGATGGTGAGGTTGGCTCTTTCAAGTCTACTAAGTACATCAAACAGGACAGATTCATGCTCAACATCATTCCTACCAAATACAAGAATGTCATCTTGGTAAACACATACTTTATCACAACCTTTGAGAACTGTCTCCATAATGCGCTGGAATGCAGACGCCGCTGAAACAAGGCCAAAGGGCATTCTGACAAATCTAAAAGTCCCAAAGGGAGTGATAAAAGATGTAAGATTTCTTGAAGACTCTTCTAGCTCAATCTGGTGGTAAGCAGAGGCTAAATCTAAGGTGCTAAATACTTTTGCATTGTTCACTTTAGTCAAAAGATCAGAGATGTTAGGAAGAGGGTATCTGTCACTGATAACACACTTATTCAATTGCCTCAAATCAATGCATAGACGCAAAGAACCATTGGGTTTGCGTGCGGCCACCACGGGCGCAATCCAATCAGTCCCTGTAACTTCCTCAATGATCCCACCCAACTTTAATTTTTCCAATTCACTAATCATCTCATCTCTGAGGGAAATGGGAACAGGTCTAGGCTTGCAAGCATAGGGTTGAGACCCAGGCCTTAGTGGAATTTCAAGCTTGAAGTCTTTGAGGCAACCTAATTCATCTCTAAACACTTTAGGAAATTGCATTTTGATGCGTGACAATAACTCAACATTAGAATCAACTTGGACAGAGTTGACAAGCTCTTTAAGTATTATGGGATTGGGACCACTGGGATCCAACATTATGTGAAGATCACCCTGGTGGAACCAACTGATTATACTATCACCCTTCTGAGAAACATAGATTTTGCCAACAGTGTAACGACTTTTATACTCAATACGTCCTGTAAAGCATCCCATAAGAGGAATAAGTTTACCTCCATAAGCTAACGGACGAATGTCAGCTCTAGCTAATTGAGTCTTTTTGGATAACTTACCCAAATAAAAACTTCTAGAAATAATAGTTATTTTGGCACCAGAGTCAAAAAGAACATACGTTGACTCACCCTCAATTTCAATGGTGTCAATAGGACAGTTTCTTTGATCAGCTGTGGATGTGACTTGAACAATAACTTGTCCACAGACAAAATCTTCTTCTAGACATTCATCTTCAACGAATTTTACAGAAGTGGAAGGGGTTTTACTTTTGCATAACATTGAAAAATGACCCTTCTTTTTGCATTTTGAACAAACAGCATTAAACGCAGGACATTTCGTGTCATTTGCATAATGACCAATTTTGTCGCACCTGAAACATTTGGGTACAAAGGGTTTCTTTTTAGAATTTGAAGGGGTAGTAGAACCAGAAGGTTTTTGTGAGTCAGGTACAGTTTTCTTAATAACGTGAACAGAGGGTTGTTTGTCTTTATTCAAGGTGTCAACACACTTTAGAGAATGTTCAACTCTTTTGGCTAGTTGTAGAACCTCATCTAAGGATGGTTCATCTTTTAACCAAAGTTCATCTCGAACCTTTTCAATATTACAACCAACCATGAACTGATCTCTAATTCTTTCCTCAATTGAAGTGTCAAATTTACAAGAGGAAGCTAATTTTCTTAACTGCGTGACATACCCCTCAATAGTTTCCCCTTCATTTTGTAACCTTTTAGCAAATTGATATCTTTCCAAGATTGTACTAACCTTGGGTAAATAGTGATTATCTAACTTCTTCATGCAAATTTCAAACTCGTTCAGATTTCTTTCCTCCTCAGCAGTAAGTTCAGCTAAATGGTCAAATACATCTTGGCCCTCTGACCCAAGACAATGAAGTAGGAGAGAAGTCTTGCGTTCAGCGCTCAGACTAACCCCACAAACTTTAGCATAACGTTCGAATACCTTTTTCCATTTCTGCCACTTAATAGGAGGATCCCCAGGAGACGATAGAAAGAATGGGGCGGCAGTAACATTTTGCATGGTTGTCTAAACAGTATATAAAAAAAAACAATCACCCTAGTCACCTGAAAAGGAAAAACAGCTTAAAGAGATAACAACACTATTTGTAAATGTAAATTAATAATAAATAAAGTAGAGTAGTACAGTATATGATAACTTGCGGTGAGATGCAATCAGGAAGCTGTTCCACCGAGTCCTTCAGAAGAATAAAGTTCTGTAGGTCGTTTCAAAAGGTGTCTTTAAATGTAGCCATATTGAAGAAAAGGCGCTGTGGTAACATAGAGAAATACATAAAATAAACAAAATTTACAGTATAAATAAACGTAGAGATCGTTGAAGTCAAGTTGTCATGGGAACCCAAAAACACGAAGGAAATTGAAGAAAATGGCTGTAAATGATGTCAGACGCTGTTAGACGCTGCGTGAGAGAGCGTCGCTCGTCAGAGTCAACGTTGCGCAGAAACACGCGAAGACCTTCAAAAGACGGGGACGCCGAACATTCTCCAATGATGACAAGAGGCGCGAGTGAATAATGCTTGTGCAGCGCGGCCTCACGAGGTATGTTTATCTTTGAAAATGAGCAGCGCGATGACAAGAGGCGCGAGTGAATAATGATTGTGCAGCGCGGCCTCACGAGGTATGTTTACCTTTAAAAATGTAACAGCCGAGTTTTAATGCAGGGTTGAAATCGCCACGCTCATTTTAAGACCAACGAGGATATACTCTAACGCTTAATGTCTTTTAACATCAGTTTCACACAAACGAGGATAGGAAATGCTTGGATTACCAAAAGTCGAGTTTGTTTACTTTAACGCTAGCTTTTTAACGCTGGCACTAGAGTCAGAATAAATCACAACAGCGCTTTTACTTTTAACGTTGGGCTTAAAAACGGAGCTTCACACTTGTTATTAACAAGCAAGGGTTTCACTTGAAATTGACAGGCTTAATAGTTGTTTTATTCTCTTGGCAATAAGACAGTTCGATAGAAAAGCCAAGTCAGTATGAAGGCTCATATTTATAAGAATAAAGTCATTTTGAAAACTAATCCAAACAGGAGTTGGTGTCAAAAGGACACAAAATTCAATTAAAAGATTATTAAATTAATCTTGAGTACAGCCGCTGGTGCAATCAAAGCACTATTAATATCAACAGCCGCTGAGTATTGAAGAATGCCAAAAGACATAAAGTTCAGTAACAAGGTTAATTAATTAATTCTAAAAACAGCCGCTGGTGCAGTCTAAGCACTTTTATTATTAACAGCCGCTGGTGCAATCATAAGCACAGAATAAAAAGAAGAAAATGGTACCTTGAAATTGAAGAAACATGAAAAAACAGTATGTTGAGATAGTTGAGTCTCCCTTCTCTTCAGCTGCCGACTACGCCAATGTAAGATCCTGGTTGTTGATAAAGATGCAGCTGACACAGGATTGGATTGAGAAGAAGCTCAGGTTAATTGGAGATAAAGGAGACACATCCAGATCTCATCCAAGC
The DNA here is from genome assembly GCF_964263255.1 of Lissotriton vulgaris. Lineage (NCBI taxonomy): Eukaryota > Metazoa > Chordata > Amphibia > Caudata > Salamandridae > Lissotriton > Lissotriton vulgaris. Next base: position 52,317 of record NW_028243570.1, on the reverse strand, counting down.
TCAAAGTAAAACAGCCCACAGCTTGTAAAGATACATTCTAGTAGCTATGGTAACCAAATAGAATACATGACATCATACAGTGTGAATCAGAGAGGATGCTACACTGACTTATTGCAAAAATATATATATATATACATTGTGGTCTTACTATCTTGATCCTTAATTCTTCAAAAGTGTCGGACCGACGAAATCCCAAACTTTCAGCATTTACAATGTAAACTTAATCGGATAAAGGATTCGGAAAATAAATATGCATTACGATTTGGGTCGCATAGGAAATTTGTGAAATTAAGGTAAACCTTGGGCAAAGAATTTTGGATTAGGTATAATAATCACTGTTCAACATTTTATAAAATGTTTGCAAATCCCGGTTGTGCAATATTTAAATCTGTTCTTGTCTTTTTTGTGATGTTCTTATGTGGTTATGTAATAGTCTATTTATGCATTATGGTGATGATGAACTATTCCAAAATAAAAATAAATCAAATAAAAAAAGGCTGTAGTTCCAGATTGTGCAACAGGTGCAGTCAGTCAGAGTGCAGGGCCTGATTGGTGCATATCAAACTTTCAGCATCAACCTTTTTTCTTCTCTTGTTTTCAAGCAGCAAATCTGAGAAGCTCTGCTCCTCTCATATACTTATTCTGTGTTCCTTGGTGTCAAACAGGAGGGTGTTCCTGTCCAATGAGGTGCAGGGAAACACCCCAGAGCATGACCATTTCCCCCAAAGTGTGGCACAATGGTCTCCCAGAAAGACCTATTGTTCCAAAATTCACTATGGCTGAAGTCTCAACAAAGAAACAAGAGGTCACTAAACCAACCTCCAGGATGGCTCATCTCTAAAGGCTACCCTCCTCTGCACAATCCTCCCTTAAGACTGTCATCTGGTTGGGTTCAGAGGGGATGGGTGTACATGGACCTGGCTTCTTCTGCCTGTCCCCTTCTTCCTTTGTAGCCCATGGTTTACGACCCCTCCCATTGCACTGGAGTTCCTATGTAGCAGAGCCCTCTTCTTCCAAATGGCTCCACACCTTCTGTGCCACTTATCACTTCATCAAAACAGCTCAGCTAATCCACTTAACTTTGACCAATCAGAGCAGGCCAGTGGAAGGCTGAATTTCGTCTCACATGCAAGAAAGTCTTATAACTTATTTTCTGTACATTTTAGGATGAATTCAACAACAATATATTATTGAATGTATCAATACCATTCACCTAAGTCCTTGAATGATATTTTCTCTTGTCCCCTGCGGTAGATATTAATTCATAAAATATTGCATTGTTTACCTATGTGGCTGGGGATCTACAATGGGGAAAATTAATTGTCCACCTCCTCGAGCACCAGGGCTCATAAAACCGCTTTTATAAGGATGCTGCTTATAACTACATTACCCCCAGCCCCGGGACACCAAGGGGAGACTTTAAGGGCCCTGAATATACAAAATCTAGATCCTCACCCCCCCCAGTGCTCCTTGCAGAAAAGTTAATTTTGGGAAGCATTTTACTACAATGAGGGAAGTGAAATGTGCAGTTTCTCTATCCAAAGGCCTATCAACCCTCTTTTATAAGGGTCCTCCTTAAAATGACCCCCACCTCTAGGACACCTAGAGGAGACCCACACCCCATTACCTGATTACCTGGTCTTGACACTCTGAGAGGTAAGTTAAGAGAAGTGGGGGTTCTGCTTGGATGGATAATAAAGTTGTATCCTCTAGAAGTCAGTCAATGGCCAGCCAGCTCAAAGCAGCATATAGACTGGCAGAGGTGTGACTATGAACGGTGTTAGGTATGAGCAATGAGAGGTAGGAGAGGGCCTGCAGGAGCATGAGGGGAGGAAGCTGACCCAAGTTCTAGTTTGACAGATAAACAGTTGGTCAGAGGTCAGGATGCTCATGGGTCACAAAGACAACGGAATCCTTTGGTTCAGTGCAGGAGGAAATAGCACTCTGCAACAACTACAGTAAGGGCAGGCAGCTCGGCTGATACATTTTTAATAATAACAGTCGCAAGACAAATGGTAGAGGTCTCCAGATAGGCCATGACAGTCTTTAACCCCAGCTTGCAGGCCCCTATTCAAACTCGTGGCACCTGTTTTTCCCTCGCAGATTTCTTTTTTTTTTTTTATCTCACCTTCAGATTATCAACGATCAGAGATCGCAAATGTTAAAAGTTCATTCAAAAGCAGAATGTCATTGTATACACACAATCTTCAATGTCAAAGAATATAAAAAGGCAGAATTTCCCAAATCAATGATAAATAGCAGACTACGGGAGTATGCTGCTATATGCCTTCAGAATTATTCAATCCATCTTCTGTAGAGCGAAAGCCACTCTTCAAATATATCTGAAGTTTCACCTTAGCCCTCCAAAAAATGTGTTGGGTTAAACATTGTATATGCATTGCATGTTCATTTTGTAGTAGGCAAACGTGGTGCACAGTCTAAATATTGAGTTAAATATATCGACCTACAAAAATATCGAGTTGGAAATATTGAAGGTGTAGAATATCGAGGTCAAGAATTTCGTTGGACAGAATATCGACCCGAAGGTAAGTAATATCGATTTTTTTTATATCGATGTAAGCAATAATGAAGTTAGTAATATCAATAGCATATATATCGATGTAACTAATTTCGATGTAACTAATATCGATATTTGTATTATTGTTATGTATTTTATTATGTTTGTGTAATATGTTTTTGTTAAGTATTTCAATTGTTTTAAATTATATGTGTACTATTTTTATATATTAATAATGTTATTTTTAAGTAAATTTTATGTTTTTGTACCGGAGCGGGTTGTGGGTTTCTAGGGGAATAGGGTGGGAAGTAATTTAAATATACTAAATAAATTATTAATTTTTAGGAATTATAAATTAATTTTAATGATTTTTTGTTTTTATTTCTGTAGCGAGTTGTGGGTTTCTGGGGGAATTGGGTGGGAAGTAATTCAATTGTAATTAATTAATGATTTATATTTATTTATTTATTGGTATGGATAATTATTTTATTCATAAAATTGGAAATACATTATTTTAATAGATATTGAATTTTGCAATGGGTAAATAATGTTTTTAATTGGTAATTATTTTTTTTATTGGTAAATATTTTGTTAATTGGCAATTAATATTTTTAATTGGTAATTAATTTTTATTAATTGGAAATTATTTTTAATTAATTGGTAATCCATGTTTCATAAAAAGTATTATTTGGCATGAAAAATAATTGTATTGTTTAATAATTTTGAATTTTTAATTAATTTTAAATAATTAATATTTTTTTGTAATGAAAAATATTTTATTGATTTATATTTATTATTTGGTGACTAATATTTAATAATTAATATTTATTGGTATGTATTTTTATTTATTGTTAATTAATTATTCAATTGTAATTGCTTTTAATAATTATTAACTGTTTGTAAATGATGTAGATTTATTTAAAAATTTAATTATTTATTATTTTAAATATGAACATTATTTATAAGTATGTTATATTTTAAATTCTACGCTATCCAACGTTTTCCTTACTGTTTCACTCCCTGGAGTTGGAATAGTAATTTTTACTGCTACGCTATACACCGCTTTTCCTACTGTTACACCCTCTGGAGTTGGAATAGTCATTTTTACCTCTACGCTATCCATCGGTTTCCCTGCTGTAACACCCTCTGGAGTTGGAATAGTAATTTTTAGCCCTACGCTATCCAACGCTTTCTCTACTGTTGCATCCTCTGGAGTAGGAATAGTAATTTTTACCTCTACGCTATCCAACGCTTTCCCCACTGTAGCACTCGTTGGAGTTGGAATAGTAATTTTTACCCCTACGCTATCCAACGCTTTCCCTACTGTTGCAAACTCTGGAGTTGGAATAGTAATTTTTACCCCCTACGCTATCCAACGCTTTCCCTACTGTTACACCCTCTGGAGTTGGAATAGTAATTTTTACCCCTACGCTATCCAATGCTTTCCCTACTGTTGCACCCTCTGGAGTTGGAATAGTAATTTTTACCCCTACGCTATCCAACGCCTTCCCTACTGTTAGACCCTCTGGGTTTGGAATAGTAATTTTTACCCCTACGCTACCCAACGCTTTCCCTACTGCTGCACCCTCTTGAGTTGGAATAGTAAGTTTTTACCCATACGCTATCCAACGCTTTCCCTACTGTTGCCCCCTCTGGAGTTGGAATAGTATTTTTTATCCCTACGCTATCCAACGCTTTTTTGACTGTAGCACCCAATGTTATTATTACTGTATTTTTTTCGGACTTTGAATAGTTACTTTTTTTATTTAGCTATTTATTATTTTTATTATTATTTTTGATAATGTAGTATAATAATAATTTCAAAAATATTGAAAGTATATTTAATTTTGTGAATGTATTCAATATAATTATTTACTTTTTATTTATGTTATTGTTTTATGTTTAGATGTATTTTTAATTTATAATATGTTTTAATAAATCATGAGTTATTAAAATAATTATTCATTCTTATTATTAAGTAAGTATATATTATATATTTTATGTATACGTTTAATTAATGTTATAATATTGTATATGTATTCTTTATTTTAAATATTATTAAATATTTTAACTATGTTTATTTGGTTTATAAGTATTATTTACTTTATTTTACACTTTTATTAATTACAAAAAAAACCCGATATTTTTAATTGCTATATTAGGATGTTGATATTCTTGCCTTCGATATTCCAGCGTCTATTTTTCTGTAGGTCGATATTTTCTCCTTCGATATTCTGTCAGTGATTCGGCAAACGTGTGTATATTGTTGAAGCACCGACATCATGCTCACACACAAACTCTAATGCATAGATGTCATGCACACCTAAATTACAAGCAAACACCTACGCATGTACGCACACACAGGCAGGGTGTCACATAAGATAAAGGATATTCAATGTCTTTGATGATTCTGACACTATAGTTACAAGTGAGTGTTTGGATTCGAGCAATTAATAGGGAGACAGTGGGATGAGAGGCACATTTGCCATATAAAGGTTTTAATCTAGATCATACGTATTTATAGGTATTATCATGCATTATTCCAAACACACTTGTCAATACCTTTAACTTTGATAGTAGGTGTTCAGGTTTACATTTTAGGATAATCTGATTAAACCATACAACATGGTTACATTTCATCATGAATGGGTGAAGTGCTATCAGATCATAGTCCTTTCATAATTGAACCCTGGCTCCACTTCCTTAATAAATGACATCTTCAGAATGATTTTAAGTACTGATCCAGCGCTCCGATTGAAAAACTGTCTCACAAACGTTACCTATCACCTCAATACTCACCATTAATCATCAAACACATATGCAGGCCCATAACACCAATGAGACAATTTTTGAGCAACTAAATCAGGCGGTCTGATTAATTAAAACTGCTCACATAATATTTACATTATTATATACAACTGCAGTTTATCTTTCTTTACCATGGATTTAAACAATTATTATTCATTAATCAAACCACTTAAGGCGATTGGATCAACTGATGGAAACTAGACCATGAATAAACAAGACCAGCTTGTCTTTTCAAATCTAATTTTATTAACTTTATTTTTCATAAAGAAGAAGCATTTACGTTTTAGAATCTTTATTTTATAAGCAAATTAGAAAGCAGCATTTTAAAAAGGAAATGAATTTAGAACTGACATTTTAAAGCAAGCTCAGAAACATGAAATATTAGCAGAATAACAGTTTCTCATTCCCTAAATCTATTTCCCTGTCTATTTCTCACTTCACCTAAAAGGGAAAAATCAATTAAAGTCTGCTGTCCTTACATGCACCAAAGGTCCATCAGCATGTCACGTCATTCAGGAATCAGAAAGTAAGAGTTTTTTCCTTACTCATGGTGTCAGACTTTATACCGTTCTCTCTAGCTAAACTTTCTACATTTTACATTCTTTCAAGAAAATCCGAGCTTTTCATTGGCTGTCCTGTGTCAGTCCATGATAAAATTATTAGGTCATCGCCGACTCTTGACCAAGTCCAGGCTTCATATAAGCCCTATTGACTTTTATTTCCATGTCTCTCAGCTTCCTCAAAAAGGTTACTTTTTTCCTCGAGCTTCGAACGTTTACTTCCTAACCTTGGCAAACACATCAAGTTCCTGTCCTTGAGCTTTCTCTCCTTGAACACGTTCAACACGACCAAAGAACTGCTTTTCAATTCACAAGGACAACGCAGCAAAAATCTTCTCATCTGCGCATGTGTTAAGAGATCACTCTGGAGAAGCTTTTGCGTCTGCAACTCTGTCAGCCATTTTCGGAACTATCTTTAGGCCTCACTTTTGGAAACTATTATTAAACAAACACAAGACATCAATTAATTAAAGAATTGAGACCCATTCTGTTATCCTCCCCCTTTGCTAATTAACCCTGTTAATTATGTTATCTAGCAAAAGCACATACAGGCAGCATTATAATTACTTCTCCTTTTCGTACAGCAGGAACTCCATGAGCTTTTCATCACAAAAAGACATAACATAAGCAGATAAAATAAGCACATGCCATTTGTTTAACTGCTGCATTTAATACTGACAAAGACAATAGACAAGGTTAGTTTATTATTGTAAGAAATGGGGTTACCAACTCTCCAAGGGGGTAGCATGGAACCAAGCGGGCAGGCCAAACTTCGGAGGACATGTGAAGCATCCACACAGTACCCACGTACGACTCATCAGGCACACCACAAAAGAGGCAGGACACCAGCTTGAGTTGGAAAAAGAAGTCGTTTAGTATCTCTCCAACCTGCAACAGTGGTATCACAACACGGCGCCAACTGGCACCAGAGCCAAGTGTATCAGGGGGGATTATTTACATGGGAAGTAAGGGCTGAGTCCGTAAGTCCATGGCTGAAATCAAGAAGGTGATTAAACTTGTCATTAAACCTGGGGTCACTATGGCGGGGCCAACTCAGGCTCTCATCCTTAGCAATAGACTGTGACTACAAAGTACAACATTGGCATCAGGATACCCCCTGCAGAATAACTCCAACATGACCCCTGTAAAGGAAAGCTCCACGGCATCACAGCAAATCCCAACAGACAGGAGCACCTGTAATAAAGCAGCAGGTTTTCTCATAAACATGGGATGTAAACCGGGGCCTGGAATGACACGTCAGGCCAGCACAGGGGCAGGACACCTGCAGTAAAAGGGCACATCAAGGTTTTACTCCACCCTCATCCTGTGGGAATAAAACACTGGGCAGAACTTGTAATGCCTAAATATGTGGGCATCCAGCTTTAGGCACAAACTCAGTAAACATAGGGCCTCAACAGCATATCTGGAATCAACCGGTACTGGATAACTACTCAGCCCGGGACCTGCATGAAAGCATGAGGGCATCAACATTAGATATCGGTCTCATTACCTTAGGCCAGGGGGATGACCATCTCATCAGGTAAGTAGACACCTTGTATGCAATAAAACCTTAGGCATACACATTACGGTGTGACATTAGGCATTTAACAATGAGCATATCAACACTGGCGCATTATTCCTGAGCAATACCATGGGCATCCAACACATTGCGCACCTCACCAGTGCGTACATTAGGCTCACTTAGGCAGGTAAATAACATCTGCAGGGGCCCACAACCTTATTTGTATAACAGCCTGGAATCAGCGTAGGATCACCTAACAGGCGGGAAACATCAATATACATTGGCATCAGTAACGGTAGTAACCGGTCACAACCAATCAAACATTTCCTATAACCTGGTCACTGGGCAGGCATAAACATTTCATTAGGGCAACCCTAAATATCTTTTCGGGCGACTAACACTTCCCTAGAGGGGCAGTCGGCCTCAGCAGTATAACGCATGGGGATGCCCACAATTAACAGGGGCATTAACACTAGGCCATAAGCACACTGGGCGCGAAACCATCAGCCTGAACATCAACCCAGCATTAACCTAAGTCCTGGCCCTAGCTCTTGGGCTTTTAATGATTCCTTGGGGGACCCAGGGGCACAGCATTGACAACCAGACTACACCAGTTCGCACTTCAGGCTGTTGTCCAGTTCAGGGTATGTTTACCATCCAAGGTCTCTAATGTTCCAAGTCATGGGGGGGAGGCGGACACCGACCCTGTGCCCCGTTGCCCTCTCCACCCCCTCGCACAGTTTGAATAGGGCCCCACTAACCGGGCTACTCCGGGGCTCCTCCATTTGCGGTAGGCCAGGCACCCTTCTGGTAATTATTTTAAACACGCCATGAATGCGCCTACACGCGGGGTGGGCTCCCGTGGCGCTATTCACTCCGCAAAAGGGCGCGAACACATGGGTTAGGCACCCACAGCGCTATTCACAGCGCTCTGCTCCTCTCTCGGGCCACACAGCTTTCAGGGCCCTGGGGCTCAAAGGGCCAGCAGCACTTCTCTAGCGCTTTGAAGTTATAGCGCTTAACAGGCAGCTCCTCACAGCACAGCTCCTTGGGGGTACAATCCTCCCCATACAGCGCTTCTGCAGCACAGCGCTTTCCAGATTATAGCGCTTGGCAGGCAATCAGCAAGGCAGTCTTGGTCACAGCACTCTGGGGACACAAGCAGTCTTCTGCAGGCCAGCGCTTCCAGGCACACAGCGCAAGGGGGGGCAGACAGTCCCAGTAACACGTCCAGGGGTCCCAGGGTAACTCTTCTCACCTCTTGGGGGGTCCAGTCCACAACACTCCTTACCTTCTCGGCGCTTCTTGGCGCAGCGCTTGCATAGCGCAGGGTCCCGCAGCTCCAGGGACCTAGGGGGGCCCTCCTTCCTCAGGGGCCCGGGGGACAGAGCAGTAACACTACTGGGCCAGGTCAGCAGGTAGTGGGGGCATCATCAAAGCAGGGTGGTATGCTTTCACCATCCCCACTGCAGCGTGGCCCTCCTCCCACATGGCAGCCTGAACTCCTGAAGTGGGGCTTTACAAGCCCTGGGGACAGTAGAGGGGTTTTAGATGGGTGCAGGGTCCAGCACACAGGCCCAAGTGGCGGTATCCCCTTGCAGCAGGTCCCCTCACATTCCTGTCCCAGCTCTGTCTCTGCTCATCACATCTCTACAGCTCTCCCTGTACCAGAAAGGCTGGAAGCTTCTAGAAGGTCCCTCCAAATGCTGGGATTGCTGGGTATCAGACAACTAGACCGCTAACCCACCTCAGACAGGCGAACTAGTTCTAACTGGCTCAGAGGGAGGAGTAGAGAACCCTGGGTGCCAGGCTTTCCCTCCAAATGCAGGGGTGGCTGGGTACCTAACAACTACACCGCTAACCTCCTGCAGTCAGGTGGCACAACGCACAGCCATGGCAGCCATTTTAAAAACACAACATTTTTACCAGGGTGCATTTTACAATGGGGGAAATTGACAAGTTCTCACACCATTGCATGACATTACATTTTTAAAACAGGGTAACTCCTACCACACATGGCCTATACAGGTTTACTACCATGGGGGAGACATCCTAGTCAAGGGTCAAAAGCGAAAAATTTCAGGGGAGAAGGCCAAGTCCAACAATTATTCTTTCTTTGCGTTTGCAACATAGAGCACATTAGTTTATCCTGCGTGTAATGATGAATGTATTCTTAAACTAAGTTGATTAAGTCTTATCAATTTTGTCATGACTATCCACAATTTTACTAGTCATGTTAGCTTTATACATCTCTTTATCTATTCCAAAAGGAAAAATGACAGCTAAAATTAACCAAACTAAAATTATCATTATTACACATATTGAAGACAATTTGCAACATCTTTTGAGAATTGAGCATCTCAAATTATTATTAGTATAAGGCATCTTTACTTTCAAACAAAAGCCCTAAAAATAAAATAAAACATTTTCAATTTAAAAATTACTAAATATACTCCCCTCTTTTTTTTAACAGATAACTTTATTATTTAACAGCTTTTCTTCGACCGTATGTCATACATCAAATGTGTTTTCCAGCTAACACAATTTCTTAGACCTTGTGTCTCCTAACACAATTTCTTCAACCTTGTGTCACTTAATTAATAAAATCAATCATTATCACTTTCATCATCTAAATTACCTTGACTACTATTTACTTCTACAACTGGTGGAATTATGATATAGGTCCACTCAGGTGACTTATACTTCTGATTTGGCTTTATTATTCTCTTTGCTCTGCTGTTGATCACTTCTATTTTCTTTCCTGCTTGCTTTTTCTTATTTAAGTCTTCTTTTTGATTTGTGATCTCATTCACCTGCTCCTTTGCTTTATTCACTAATTTAAATTTTAGGCCTTCGTTTCCACTTGGCCAATTATCTCCTTTTCTTGTTAATTTCCTCTTTGGTTCCGCTAAATTATACTCCACTCTCCAAGCTCTTTTCCTTGATCTTTTCACTTTTTTTTTTTTTTTTAATTTTTAAAACCTTTATTATCAAAGAGCACACAGCTATTCAGCCTAACATCCCGGAGGCAAGGCAGCATAGACTCAGGAGGATAATAGTGCAAGGCGATTGGAATCAGGACATTGCAGGTTCGTTTTTAATTTTAATAACAAATTAACGAAACTAAGAAAAGAAACGCCCAAGGGCGCGTAAGATTGGCAATGGAGCACAAGAGACATAAAGGAGTCGGCCAGAGGCAGAGGAGGACAGGTAGAGATTCAGTAGTAGAATGGATGGTAGGATAGGGAGGGGGGGGGGAAGGAAAGAGAAGGAGAATTATAAACATTATTAAACAGTTGGTGTCACAGGTTACGGTGATTGATGTTCGTCCAGGGGGACAGGTTCCGGCGGCAAACACACATCGCCCCTGTATGCATTCCATGCCCCCCATACTTTATTCCATGTCTGAGGCCTCCCCCTGGCAACATAAACCGTCTTTTCTCTAAACATGCACCAATCCATGTTGGCTTTCCATTGTACCACCAGGGGGGCTGTAGCAGCACCCCACTTTTGAGCAATATCACGCTTGGCAACCATATTGCCCAAGGTCACTCAACGAGTCTGCGCCGTGTTGTGGTCAGACGGTTCCCAAACGTTAAGGAGACACCTCCGCGCCTCCGCAGCCAACACAACACCGGTCACCTCTCCCATAATCCGGTGTACTCTCGCCCAGTAGGGGGCAATGACAGGGCATTCCCACAGAATATGTAAAAAGGTTGCGAGAGCACCACAACCCCGACGACAAAGGCCATCGGGCGAGAATCCCATATGCAAGAGCCGAGGGCCGGTGACATACACCCGGTGAAGGATTTTGAATTGTACCAGGCGGAGACGTGAGGAGATAGCGACCTCCTTAGGGGAGGACACCGCAGTCTGCCAGTCCTCATCGTCAAGTTCCAGGCCGTCCGCCGTCCATTGGTCTCGCAAGCACAAGAGGAGATCAGTTTGAACATTGATCAATTTCTTATAGGACAGGGAAATGGCACTGTCAGGCATATGGCCATCCAGAATCCTGTCTTCCAAGGGGGAGCTCTCGGGGATCTCGCCCTCCGCCGGCTTAGCAGAGATCAGCGCGTGTCTCAGCTGGGTGTAGCGGAAAAACTCCGAACCGCCCAAGTGATATTCGGCCTGCAATTGGGGAAAGGTCTTAACTCCGCCCTTGATAATCATATCGTCCACCCTGGAGATACCGATGAGATCCCATTTGTCAAAGCCTTTGGTATGCCACAGCCTGCCCAAGATATCAGAATCGTACAGTGGGGTAAACCTAGTCAGTCTGCCCTGCCAACCCTGCGCTTTGGTAATCGTCCGCCAAATGTGAACCGCAGCCTTGGTCAGGCCTGATAGGCGCCGATCAAAGGACCTGGAATACAGGGCACGATAGTAGTTGCCACTGCGTAAAAGCCACCTGTCCATTGCGTAGCCTGGGCTATCCACAGGGCCATAGAAACCGTGGTTGATAGCAGTGAGCTGAGAGGACCAGTAGTACCGACGTATATCCGGTAGGGCGATGCCTCTGTCATACCACGGCAATGTAAGCTTCTGAATGGCGACACGAGGTCGACCCTCCCAGAGCAAGGCGTGCTGCAAGCTCTCGATCTCCCGAAAATAGCGGGCCGGAACCGGGTCCTGAGTGTTCTGTAAAGCATACAGAAATCTGGGTAGGGACATCATTTTAAACAATGCTGCCCGGCCCAGGAGAGAGAGCGGGAGTCTGCGCCAACTTTCCACGTCTCTCCGCAGCCGCTGGAGAGGGGGAGGAGATTGTGATCGTATCGCGCCTTAGAACTACCGGATATGTATATTCCCAGGTACCTAAAGCCCTGTCCGGCCATCTGGATATTGCAGCCTCTAGGGAGGCACGGTGTGTCCCCCTTTAGGATGTAAAGGGAAGACTTGGCCCAGTTGATGACCAGGCCAGAGTGGCGTCCAAACAGCCTGAGAACATCGCATGCCACAATAAGTGACTTGCAGGGGGAAGTAAGGTAGAGGAGAATGTCATCTGCGTACAGGGAAACTCTATCTTCAAAGCCCGGGGCCCAGGTTATACCATGTAAGTCCGGGTGTACACGTAGCATGGCCGCAAGCGGTTCCAGAGCCAAAGCAAACAGGAGAGGTGACAGGGGGCGATCTTTTCACTTTTGATTCATCTTCACTGTCATCTGTTTCACTTTCTGTGTTGTCAGCTGCTTAATTAATAATCAGTTTTATCGTGTCAGATTCTTCTTCAGATTCAGGTACTTCTTTACTCGGCAGTTTCACTTTGTTAGCAACAACATCCTTATAGCTGGTACTTGGAATTTCTTCTTCTTCTTCTTCAATTACTTCCAATTCACCAGTTTCAGAATCTTCGTTCCTTCTTCCAAAGTTTCCAATCTGCTTTTCAATACTCTCCTGATCTTGATCTTGAATCACTTCTTGTTCAGTTTTTATTTCTACTTCTTGATCTAGCAGATCTTTGTCATTTTCTTCATCAGAATCTTGTATTACAATTTCTTCATTCTCTTCATTCAATGCCTCATTCGCATTTGAATCTTCCAGATGTCGACTTTCTTGTCGATCTTCAGGATCTGGATTTCTTTCAGGCTCTTCTTCTGAATCTGAATCAGCTGTTGTTTCACCTTTGTCGGGATTCTCAGGTGGTGGCACACGTATGGTGTGGCTAGCATGAAACCATCTTTTCAATCCCATACACTTTACTGCATTTGTCGTGACCAATATCACCTGTCTTGCCTTCTGCCACCTTGGTACTAGGCAATTTCTTCTTCGATGTACTTTTGTCCTTACCCAGTCTCCTAGTAACAGATCATGAGCTTGTTCTTTTTTTTTTTTTTTTTTTTTGCGTAAGACCTTTATTAACATAAAGCAGAATACACAGCATGAGCCTACAACCCTGAGGCCGGCTCGCCATTTCACCATGTTAGATCAGTACAATCATAGATAACTATGTAGAGCCACATGTTGGCGGTAGATAGAACCATCCGGTATTCTCCAGTCAGGGCACGCATTTTACAATCGACATGAGTCTTACATTTTGTAATTTTATCAACCGAACTCTAACTTCCCAAACTTAAGACCTCTCATTGCTCTCATTTACATCCTACACAGTGAGCTAAGCAGTGTTCCATAATTCCCTCCAATTTGTCTTCAGGGGCCATAACCTCACGGCAGTCATTCACCTCACAGCGTCACCCGCACATCAACTAATCCTCCCCATTCTCCTGTAAGGAATTCAGATAGTCCGTCAAAAAGCACCACACATCCTTAGGCCTAGATTTAACAGGCAAGTCCTCCTCATACGTTTGTAGTTTATCCCTACAAGTAGACATGCTATGCATCCACACCTTTGCAGTCGGTACCTTACGGCTGTGCCAGCATTGTGCCACCTGTCTTTTGGCTAACAGGAGTGCGATAGCACAGAATTTGCGCTTCAGCGCTCTGAATTGGGGTATAATACCGAGCAGGCAGATCTGTGGTGTGCAGTGCACCTCGTCTTCCAACATGACCGATAACGCGGCAATGACCTCCTCCCAGTAACTCGCTACACGCTCACACTTCCATGCTAAATGTACAAAGTCCGCCCCATCCCTGTTGCAGCGCTTACATTTGTCTTCCTCTTGAAGCCCGTATCTGCGCATTTTCACCGGTGTGTAATAGCTTTGGTGGATGAACTTGAAATGGATAATCCTCAGATTCCCGTTTGGTGTCAGTATCTGTGTCAGTGCGCATGAACTGTACCATTCTACCTCTGTCAGTGGAGCATCCAGTAGTGCATCCCACCTTTCCTTGGCTTTAAGTGTGTGGCCTGCTATGTCCGATTGTGCAGCAGTGTAAAGTTTGGATACCAAGTGAGACAGATCACTCGTGGTGATCAGCATTTGTAATGGTGCTAGTGTTTCCGGCTCCTCCGGGAATGAAGGGTAATGTCCTTTCAATGCCCTTGTCAATCTGTAATATGTGAAGCGGAACATAAGAGTCTGATTTTGTATATAATCCAAATTATCAAGTTCTATAAACGTGCCTCCCTGAAATACGTCGCTCATTTTGTCGATCCCAGCTCTGGACAGTAGCGACATCCCCACTGTCTCGCTAGTGACTGATAGAGCCTGATGGTGCTGTAGCGGCATGTTCGGTGCATATAATGGGGTCTTGTGGGCCAATTGTCCTAGTTTATTCCATGCCTTGATCGTGGTGTCTACCGTGTTGATGTCTTTTGAATGGAGCGGGGGTCTAGTGTGTGACAATATCGCCGATAGGGGGACTGGATGGGCATCTCCCTCCTCAATGGCCACGTGTGTAACGTAGGGGACCTCATGGTACCAGTACGCTGCATACTGTGCCTGGGCACAGAGGTAATATAGGAGAAAATCGGGCACCCCGAAACCGCCCTTTGCTACCGGGAGCGTTAGGGTCTGTAGTTCAATGCGAGCCTGTTTACCCGCCCAGATCAAGGTTAGTACTAGTGATTTTATGCGCCTAAAGACCTCCCGTGTTGGCGTGATGGGAATGTTGTTAAAGAGATATAACAACTTAGGCAAGATGTTCATTTTGACGATCGCTATTCGATCAGCTATTGATAATGGCAGGTGTATCCAGCGACGGACTTTATCTTCCAGTTTGGTGATTACCACTCCATAATTCGCACGCATGACTTCGTCTGGGTCCCTATGGAACATGACACCTAGATAGCGTATTGGGTCCCGCTGCCACTCTAGTGGATAATCTAGTGCAAAGGAATCAGTGGAATCGGTAAGGGGTATTAGTGAGGACTTGGACCAGTTTATCGCCAACCCCGAATGGCCCCCAAATCGGATGTACTCCCTGAGGAGCGGGTTCAGATGTGTTTCTGGATCGCGAACATAAAGCAACATGTCGTCCGCGTAGAGTGATATGTGCAGTGGTCTGGACACAAATTGCAACGCCGATTCCCTGTAATTTTGACGCACTATGCACGCCAGTGGCTCCAACGCCAGTGCGAATAGCAGGGGTGACAGGGGGCAACTCTGTCTTGTTCCCCGGCCAATGTCAAATGGGGCCGAAACGTACCCATTTATCCGGACCCTCGCACACGGTTTGGTATACAACAAGGAAATCCACTGAACAAATCTTTTAGGAAAACCCATCCTATTAAGGACGGTCAACATGTAACGCCATTCGATTGAATCAAACGCTTTGGCGGCGTCGAGTAGTACAGCCACAGCTTTAACCGAGGGTTTTAGATAGTGCGCCAGAGCAAACAGGGACCTTGTGTTATGTGAGGTGGATCTTGTGGGGACGAACCCCGCTTGGTCCGGGAGCACTAGGCGAGTCATCAGGGGGGACAATCTGACAGCTAGCAACTTTGCAAGTATTTTTGAGTCCACATTTATTAGGGATAGGGGCCTGTAGGAGTCGCAATTGTCTGGGTCTTTGGCCGGTTTGAGGAGTGCAATGATCATAGCTTCCCGCAGAGTGGGGGGGAGCAGCGAACCCTCAAAGGAGGTGCCATACATGTCCACCAAATATGGGGCAATGATATCCACAAATTTCTTATAAAATTCGGACGTGTATCCATCCGGGCCTGGCGCCTTACCATTTGGGAGCGATGCGATCACTTCAGTGACCTCCTCTACCGTGATTGGCCGAGCCAGATATTCCCGATGGGCATCTGACAGCCAGCCAATCGCCACATCATGGAGGTATTCGTAAGTTTCCTCCGCTGTAGCTGTTGGTTGAGATTGGTATAGTGTGCTGTAAGAGTCTGCAAAACATTTGACTATGTCTGCCGAGTGCGTTTGAACTACACCTGCCCCTGATTTGACCCGAAGGATAGCCGAATGCCCCCGCCCTTCACATATTTTCCGCGCCAGTATACGCCCTGGCCTGCCCCCTTCTCCAAAAGCCCTGGCTGTATGTTTGCGATCTAGATATTTGATTTCTGACGCCAGGAAGTCGGCATGTTCTGTGTGTAAGTCTCGCAGTTGGGGTAATAACAGTATGTCCTGTGTGTTTTCATATTGCAGTTCAAGATCCCTCATCTGACTTTCGCAGCGGCGGATCTGGCTCCTGATGTCTTTGAGTACACCTATGGTGGTGCCAATGCAGACGCCCCTTATCGTGGCCTTAAAGGCTTCCCAGAGTAGACATGGGTCGTCCGTAGTTTGAGAGTTATTAGCGAAGTAGTCCTTGATCGCCTTAGTCAGGGTGTCGACATATATAGGGTCCGTGAGGGCCTGGGAATTAAATCGCCAGTGAAAGGGGGGGGGCGTGTAGTGCGGAATGTCCAGCTGTAATAGAACCGGATTGTGGTCCGACAATGTGCGTGGGAGCACCTTTACCGTACGTGCCCATAGTGCAATATCCCTGGACCCTAGCCAATAGTCCAGTCTGGACCAACTATTGTGTGATGTTGTGATGTGAGTAGCGCCAGGATCGGCAGTGTGTTGTAGTCTCCAGATATCTGCTAACGCTAGATCCCTCATCATGTGGTCTATCATAAGCCTCGCCTGCTTGTGTTGTTCCACTGATTGGGAAGACCGGTCCAGCCCGTCCCGCAGCGTTACGTTCCAGTCCCCCCCACATAAAATGTGTGTGCCAGTGTGGTTCTGCAAGTGTCCCCAGATTTCCCGATAAAAGTCAGGTGCATCAATGTTCGGGCCATATATGTTGAGGAGTGTTATGTGTTGCCCCCTAAGCTTGCCGGACACTAGCACGTATCTGCCAGCTGGGTCTTGTGTCACATGTCTCT
The DNA here is from genome assembly GCF_964263255.1 of Lissotriton vulgaris. Taxonomy (NCBI): domain Eukaryota; kingdom Metazoa; phylum Chordata; class Amphibia; order Caudata; family Salamandridae; genus Lissotriton; species Lissotriton vulgaris. The sequence goes on along the minus strand of NW_028243570.1, from coordinate 35,182 downwards.
CTTCGAAGTGTACCCCTTTCTTGACCAAGATGAGCACCCCCCGGGAATAGGAAGAATATGAGGCTCTGTAGGACGATCCCGCCCATTTCGACCCCAATGTAGCGTGAGTATGCGGTGCCAGGTGCGATTCCTGCAGGAATGCAATGTCAATATTCCATCTGGTGAGACTGGCAAACACTTGCCTGATTTTCTGTGGGCGTGAGAACCCCCGTATATTCCACGTAAGGACGTTTAGCCCGTTCCTGCTATCAGGTCTAGAGCCTGGCGTACCCATTTGATACAGTACCATTCATTCCTAAACACGCAAGCAGTCCGCCCCAATCCCGACCCCATCCAGCTCCATGATCACCACCTGCACACACAAGCCCCAGCAGGGCCAACATGTAGAATGTACTGGTTCGCAATACCTTCGGCCTTAGTAAACAGTTAAGCATCCCCCCTCCCCAAGTCCCTCCCACTCCAGCAACCCCAACCTGCCGAAGCCTCACCCTCACAGAGCACAACTCCCTCAACAGTGTAACCAACAACTTGGTGCTCATAGCAAAACTTGTGTAGGGTTGTACCCTCATGGAGGACCGCTAGTGGCACAGCACTTCACCCGATATACAGGTGCAGGCGACATTAACTTGAATCAAACTAAAACGCAAATTATGTGTCCATTAATCCACAAGCCCACATTCCCATTACCACCCCCGCACTGGATGTAGGCAGTGAAGCAGACCTAGAGAAAACATAACCCCATTCCACAATGCACAGACGCGTCGGGGAGGGGCCATTCCCATTTAACGCAGTGTATCTCTTTCCCCGCACTTAATAATTGTCCGGCCACACCCAATCTGGACCCCAGCAGCCTGTGCGGTCAAGACACCTCCATTAGTGCACATCTCGTAATGTGGGACGGAGCACGACGTCCACTGTTCTGCGACCCTTTAGGTTGTCCCCCTTCCAGTTCTGAGGGCTTGCGAGCACAGAGTACACAAAAAGACCCGACCCAGTGCCCTCATGAGCGGCAGGAGCAGTCGCAACATGGCCGTTGTTTCTGAAATCCCATGAGGAAGGCCTGGTAGCTTAGTACGGACATGAGTGCTTGCGATAGGTCAGGGCAGGATAGGGCTACAGTCACAGTTATTTCAGCCGCTCCCCACCCTTTCATCGCCCAATGCACAAATCAAAAATAAAACGCCAGCAGCTCACCTCAAGTAGTTTCTCATCAACAAACCTTGCATAGACAGCCGAAAGTGGCAGTGTAGCAGTACCTCGCGGTAATTTGTGCAGAAGTCTCTACCGCTGTGCGAAGTTTGAGTGTGCTAGGCGCCTCAGTCTGAGTCTCTGTTCTGGTCTCGTCTGGCTTCCGACCTCGCCTCCTGCTGTATTTTCTTGACAAGTTCGAGGGCCGCCTTAGGTGTTGTTAGCACTATCGTCTGCTCCTTCCACACCACACGCAGCCGGGCAGGATACAACATGGAATACCCAACGTTTAATTCTCGCAGCTTGGCCTTCACCGCGGTGTATTCTCTACGTGCTTGCTGAACAGCGACCGTGTGATCTGGGTAGAATTCCAGAGTGTTGCCCTGGTGAATGATTTTGCCCTTCTCCCTTGCAAGCCTGAGGATCACGTCTCTGTCCCTGTAATTTAGGATCCTCGCTACTATCGGTCGGGGCGTAGCACCTGGTGGTGGTTTGGGGCCTAGCGATCTATGGGCCCGTTCCACAATGAAGATCTGCGATAAGGCTTCCGCTCCAAAGATATCCCTACAGAGCCCTTCGACATACTGTTCCATGCGGCCTGTGTTGGTGGATTCTGGCAGGCCCGCTATTCGCACGTTATTGCGCCTCGAGCGCGCTTCCAAATCCTCCTCCTTTGCTTTTATTACCTCCAGGATGCGCTCCATTCCCGCGCATTTTGAGGTGGACGTGCGCGCCTCATCTTCGACCGCCGAGATCCTGGTTTCGGCTTCATCCAGTCGTTCGCCGTGTTTTTCTTGTCGGGCAGCCATGCCATCCATCCTGCACGTTAGATTGTCCAACTTCCCGTTGATGTCCTGTAGATTTGCTTGAATCGCCAGCAGGATCTTCTCCATGTTGGTCGACGGTGGCGAGGCCGAGGACCCGCCGGCCTCCGTTGCGTCATCCACTGGCTTAGTCCCCTTCCTATTATCAAAGGAGAGTTTTGGCTGCTGTTTGTCTGGCTTGCCCATGGTGGCGGGCGGTGAAGGCACTTTACTCAACTGGGGTCTAGTCGCCCTCGTTACTCTGGTCGACGTCGCCGTGTTTCCGTTTTGGTGGTAGTCAGCAGATGCACTCGATGGCTAGTTCGTTCCCAAGGTAGCCCTCTCTGGTTGTAGTACTCCAGCAGGACTATGGAAGCGACGTGCACTGGCCAGTGCCGCAGCATTGAGGGACGAGGGAGATGGTTGCTTACGTGCCTGTGTGGATAGGGCGCCTCGCTGTTAGTCCATCCGTAGCCTCTGCCTCTTGTTCGCGTGGTTCCTTGCCCCCGATGCCTGTTCGCTCCCTAGTCCCCTGCGTCTTGATCTCCGAATCGGCGGACGTCAGAAGGCCTCCAATGCGCTGTGCCCAGATGTTATGCGCGCGGTAGTGTGCCCAGTCCTACTACCCGCCGGTCCGCCGTTAGGGCACCTCGTTATACGAGCAGGGGCCCGCCCGCGTTAGTCCGCCGAAATCGCCGTACCGGGAGGGGGTGCCGCCATCTTGTCAGGCAAACCAGTCAATGTGGAAGCGGACACCGCCGCTAGTGCACAGGCCTGCAGCGGTGCGGACGTGCTCCCTGGTCCTGGCGGTCCGTGAGCAAGGATGGGCGCTGATGTTGGGTTAAGCGGTCTGCCTGCTACCGCTCGTGCGTTGCTCGCGACATAACTCCGGTCGGCCGCCGGCCATTTTGTCAGGCAGTCCGGTGCGGGTTACAGCGACCTCGGTTTTTCTCCGCGATGCAGGGGAAGCGGCCGCCTCCGCAAACATCCAACTGTGCTCCACATCTTCCTGCACCTGATCGTGGTCGCGCAGGGTGGGTTGGTGGGGTTTTAGTGGCAATGAATCACATCGTGTGATATCGCCCGGCGGAGCTGCAGTTCAGGCAGCCATTCCGCTGTGCGCCCCCTAGCGCCTCCATGAGCTTGTTCTTTCTCTTTTGAAAATACTTCAGTTCCTACCTGATGGAGCACAGAAGTCACCACGTCAGATAGGTTTTTGCAGTAATCCATAATTACGCTATCATTAATGCTCAACAGTTTATCAACTGGAGCAAATGCTTGCCTCATGACCCTGCCCATTAGAATTTCATGAGGGCTCAATCCTGTTTTTCTATCTGGAATGCTTCTCAAGGACATCAAAACAAGTGGAAGTGCATCTGTCCACGTCATTCCTGTTGCTAAGCACATCTTAGCTATTCTGTTTTTTATTGTACCACTAGCAACCCGTCCCAACCTTGTCCGGGAAGCAATGAGGCTTCAGGGCCCCCGCCCGCCCCGATATTGTCCGTGGGTCCCCCGGAGTAGAAGCCAGGCCCCCGCCCGCCCACCCCGACATTGTCCCTGGGTCCCCTGGAGCCTTCCCTCAGCCGCCGCTCCTCGCAATGAGTCTTTGGGGCCCCCGCTCGCCCCGACATTGTACCTGGGTCCCCCGTAGTAGAAGCTCGGCCCCCACCCGCCCCGACATTGTCCCTGGGTCCCCCGGAGCCTTACCTTAGCCGCCGCTCCTCCCCCGCACTCTTCAGTTCACCGCTCCGCCGCTCCTCGCCGCTCCTCCCCGCGCTGATGTCCGCCGCTCCTCTTCCGCTCCTGCACACCGCTCCTCCCCGCGCTCCTGATGTCACCATGCAGGTCGCAGCCGGCGCTACTTGCAAGGGACTACTTTTTTTTATCGTCAATTTTTTAAATAACGTATATTTTTTTATTTATATAGCCTATGTCCATCGGCACACCCTGACGATTACAATGATGTATCGGGTGTGTGGATTGGCGCTGTGGTTCCAGAGTTTACCCGCCTCAAAGGTCCAAAGTTCTTGCTTTATTATAGTAGTATAGATTCACTTGCTCAACAACACCTGATGCTTCTGGTCTGTAAGCACAATGTAATTTTTGCTTTATATCCAGTGCTTCACAAATCAATTTTAGCAATCTGTTTTCAAAATGTGTGCCGCAATCTGTCTCAATCGACACTGGAAATCCATACCTTGGTATGATTTCTCTCAAAAGCAATTTTGCCACAGTAATTGAATCATTGTGACGAGTCGGAAATGCTTCCACCCATCTTGAAAACAAACAGATTATCACCAAGACATATCTGAGTTTGTTGTGAGGTGGCATGTCAATGAAGTCAAGCTGTATTCTGGTAAATGGACCACCCTCCCGTCCTATGGTTCCCATACTTACAACAGTTTTTCTGTTTGGGTTGATCTGTTGACAAATAAGACACCTTTGACAAAATGGCTCTGCAATTATTCTAAATTTTGGATTGTACCATATCTGCCTAAATAATCTAATCATTGAGTCTCTTCCAATATGTCCTGGACCATGGTACATGCGTGCCATGTCAGAAATCATACTATCTGGCATCACTGCTCTGTCATCTTTGTAAACCCAAACCTCATCTTCTTCTCTTTGTCTACATCCTGCTTTTAACCATGAGTCTTTCTCTTCATCACTCGCCTCATCTTGCAACTGTTTCACTCCCTGCCAAGTTTCAACTACAGATATTAGCATAAGTGAGTTTAAAACATGTTCATTTTCTTTTTTCCGATTAACTGACACATTATGTTTTGCACAGAATTTTGCTATAGAATCAGCATATGAGTTTCCTTTTGTTACGTAATCCTCTCCTTTCTTATGTGCTGTACATTTTACTACTGCGATTTTTTCTGGTAACTGAATTCCATCAATCAATTTTTTGATCAACTGAGCATTTCTTATTGGTGATCCCGCCGAAGTTAAATAGCCTATTTGAGACCAGAGCTGGCCGTAGTCATGGACTATACCATAACCATATTGACTATCAGTCACTATGGTAATTTTTTGCTCTTTTCCCAATTCACATGCACGAATCAAAGCAATTAATTCTGCTACTTGAGCTGAACGAATTCCTTTGAGACTGGAAGCTTCAATCACATCTGCAACTGTACACACCGAATATGCTGTACTCAGAACACCTTCATCTGTTCTTAAACATGAACCATCAACAAACAAAACATAATCTGATACAGCCAATGGGACATCTTTAATGTCTTGTCTTGGTTTAGTGCAATATTCTAATACATCCAGGCATTCATGATCAACCTCATCCCTGATTTCTGTTTCAGTAGTGTCAGGTAATAATGTGGAAGGATTTAAATTCACACATCTTGCAATTGAAACATTATCTGATCCAAGAATAACCTTTTCATATTTTGTTAGCCTATTGTTTGTCAAATGTTGTGTTTTGCTTCTAGTGAGGAGAATTTCAACTGAGTGTGGTACATATACTTTTACAGGAAATCCCATGATTATTCCTTCACTTTGTTTCAAACTTACACTTGTTGCAGCTACTGCTTTTAAGCAACCTGGCAATGCTTTTGCAACAGGGTCAAGAACAGCTGAGAAATATGCTATTGGCTTTCTCAGTCTTCCAAGACTTTGAATCAGGACTGATAATGCACATCCTTCTCTTTCACTGCAATACAGCTCAAATTCTTTTTCATAATCAGGCATTCCCAATGCTGGAGCTTCACACAAACTTTTCTTTAACTGTTCAAAAGCTTCTAGTTCAGTTTTTGTTAGGCTAATTGGGTCTTTTATGTCTGCTTTTGTCAGTCTCTGCAGTGGTTTTGCAATCACTGAAAATCCACTAATCCATTGGCGGCAATAACCTACCATTCCAAGAAACATTCTAACCTGTCTCTGTGTTTTTGGAGGTTGGATTGCTTGAATCATTTTTATTCTTTCTATTGTCACTTGCCTGATTCCCTTTGCAATTCTGTGACCAAGATATTTTACTTCTTGTTTGCAAAACTGTAATTTCGCAGGAGATACTTTATGTCCCTCATCTGCCAGATGATTTAAAAGAGTAATGGTATCTGTTACACAAGTATCTTTTGTTTTTGCAGCCACAAGGAGATCATCAATATACTGCACTAACATAGATTTTCCAGGTAAATCTAGATTTTCCAATGATTTCTTTAACAACTGATTAAAAATAGATGGACTTTCGGTGTACCCTTGAGGGATTCTACACCATGCTAGAATACGCTCTTTGTACCGGAAAGCAAACATTTGTTGGCTTTCTGGATGCAATGGAACAGTAAAGAATGCATTACATAAATCAATAACTGTATACCATTCTGCATCATGTGGAATCTGATATAAAATTACCGCTGGGTTTGGCACAACTGGCCAACATGGAACAACAATTTTGTTAACCTTTCTCAGGTCCTGAAAAATTCTGAAAGTTCTGTTTGGCTTCTTAATTCCCATAATCAGTGAATTACATGGGCTACTCTCGATTTCTTTTAGAACACCTTGTTTTATGAATTTGTGTATTAAAGGAGTTACCCCTTCAATCACTTCTGCTTTCATTTTATACTGAGGAATGTTTGGATAATCTGCTCCTTGTTCTAATGATATTTGTACTGGATCTACATTTTTCATCAGACCCATTTCATCTCCAGTGAAATCCCAAATTTTTACATTCACTGTGTCTTTCAATTCTTGAGGTAAATAATTTTTATCAAACACATGAAATAATTTACTTTCTACTGCCTCAACCATTGACATTGTTAATTTGTAAAGCCCATCTTCTTCTGGAGTTTGAAGTTCAATACCATCCGGTGAGCAATAAATTGCACAGTTCATTTTACATAAAATATCCCTACCTAATAGATTTACAGGACTGCTATCACAAACTATAAATCTATGCATGTCTTTAAATGTACCTATTGCAACTTCTACTGGTTCAGGTAAATCTGTTTTAATTTGCTGATTAGCTACACCTACTACTTGGATTTTATCTCCAGAGAAAGGAAGGTTTTCTATTTCCACTGATCTAACAGAAGAACGGGTAGCACCTGTATCCACTAGGAAAGTAATTTCTACATCGTTCACTTTACCATTTACAAATGGACTAGATTGATCTACCTCAAGAGTGGCTCCAAGCACGCACTCTTCCTCCTCTCTCAGGCACCGTCAGAAATAATCTTCAGATTCACTCCCTCCATCTTCTTTCAACCAATATTGTTGTGACTAATACGACACATTCACTCTTGGTGATCTGTTTACCTGTTCACCTCCGCTGAATCCTGTTTCTGCACTGTATCTGTTATGTTATGTTATGTTATGTTACATTTGATTTCTATAGCGCACGGCTACTCCACTGGAGTGTCCCGGCGCTTTATATTGGCATCTCTGCAAATTTACACAGTTTGGAAGTGGCGGTTGTGGTAACTGACTTTGCTGAATCACTACCTGTCGCTGTAGCTGTTGCTGCTCATTTATCTCATTCTGCATCTGTGGATTTAATGATGCATTTTTTAAATAAGTTCTGGGCGGATTCTTACACTTGCGCTTCCAGTGTCCAATTTCGCCACAATTAAAACATGGGAGTTTCTGTTTCAACTCTTCTATATTTCCCATCAATTTTGGTTTATTATAATTACCTGATCAACATTCTTATTTCCTAAAGTTGCTATTTGTTGTTCAGCTACTTTCACCTGTGCCCACATTGCTTTTTCTTTCAGCTTATTTTGTTTAGCATCTATTTCATCACTACAGTATTTTGCTTTTCTCAAAATATCATCTACTGTGTGTGATTGCCAGCCAACTATTCCAGTTCGTTCCATTTCACTAATTTCAGGTCTCAAGCCATATACAAATCTGTATAGAAAAGGGCTCATGTCATTTTCACTTAAATGTCCATAACCACTGTATTGTTTAAATACCAGCAGTAATCTTTCATAAAATGAATGTACTGATTCTTTTGACTCTTGAATTGTTCTATCTATTTTACCCCAATCTATCTCTTTCTGGGGAATCTTATTTTTCAAAAACACAATTACTTGTTCGTATTTTCTCATTACCTCTGGAGAAGGAGCACCTGTTACTTTATCTCGTTCATATTCTTCTCTAGGCCAACCTATAGTAGTTTTACATTCTGTCCAAAGATCTGATGGAACAACTATGTCAAATAATCCATCAAGATCAACCCACAAAACCTTTGAAACTTTCACAAATCTTTCTACCTGTCGATACCATTCTACAGGTTTTTCTCTTAATCGGGGAAAATCATTTGTGAACAGTAAAATGTCCTGTCTTGTCCATGGGACATGCACATACCCTCCTCCTGCTATTTCTCTAATTGGAAACTCATTTGCTACTTTTACTTAATTCACCCCATTTTCTTAAAATCACAATTAAATCTTTTATATGAGTGATTCCTCCTGCGGTATTCATATTTTCAATGTCTTTTTCAGAGAAATCCACCCTATTATTTTTCTGCAAATTCTTCTGCTTACTCAAATCTATTTCTAATTCTAAAGCCATATCCTCCAATTGATCATATTTATTTTTCATTTTCCATGTTATGCTTTTGCAAATAAATAATAATTCATCATCCTGATATGCCTTCAAACTGTCAGTTCCAATTGTACCAATTATTAATTCCTCTAAATCTGCTTTCAATTTTCCAACATCAAGTAATTTACATTCTGGAGTTTGTGTTAAATCTATTTTGCTCAGACTCTTCTCCGGAGATCCAGAGTCTGAATCTGCACCAGTTGGAGTTTTACATGACAAGCTTTGATTAAAAGTTAAATCAGGCATCAGTAGTTTTTCTCTATGTATTTCAGACAAATCTGAATAACATTTTTCAGTCACTTTCTGTATTTATGAATTTAATGGAACAGCTAAAGCTGAATGTCTAATTTCTTTTTGATCAAATACTGGAAGAACAGGTCCAATCGTAACAGGTACTGTTACTGCTTCCATGCTTTTAGTTAACTGCTGTATTAATTCATTCGCAGAACGAATATGTTCTGAAGTATTTGGTAATTCCTCATACCTTTCTGTTCTATTTCCATTTCTTGGAGTTTCATTTCTTTTAACTGGTGTTTCAGTTAAATTACTATTTTCTCCTGATATATTTGAACTACGTCCTGTTTCTACTCTTTCAGGTGTTTTTCTATTATTCAGGTTTGTTTCAGGAGATGTCTCATCAATTATTTCTCTTTGAGGGGCACTTGGAGAAGTCCATGTACAAACTGGTTGATATAGTGGCGGCTTTTTAGTATACATTTCATCCAATACCGCATCTTCCGAATCACTTTCTTCACTAATATTATTTTTCTTTTGGGTACTCTTTTTTCCAATTACCTCATCAATTAATCTCACTGGGTACAAACCATCACACATGTCTGCACTTCTCCATCGACGCATTCTATCCTGGCGCTCGGAATCACCTCGGGCTCCCCTCTTGACCCTCTACCTCCAAAAATCTGGAAAAGCTTTGGAACCGAACTCTTCGACACTCTGAGCAGAATCTGCAACCAATCTTTGCATTGCGGATATGTTCCAACTCTTTGGAAGCAGGCTCTTGTTACCCCGCTTCTGAAAAAGCCTTCCTTAAGTCCTGACTGTTTGTCAAACTATCGGCCTATCTCCCTCCTGCCATTCCCAGCAAAGGTCACCGAACGATGGGTCAGCTCCTGTCTTTCCACTCACCTGGAGCAGAACCACATCCTGGATGACCTCCAATTCGGTTTTCGCCCAGCCCACGGTACCGAAACAGCTGTCTTGACAGCCATGGAGGATCTTCGCATGCGTGCAGACAGGGGCCAGGCAGTAGCTTTGATACTGCTGGACCTGTCTGCCGCATTCGACACGGTCAACCACAGGACTCTGTTGGAGAGACTCGGTGAGGCCGGTGTGGATGGCACGGCCCTGCTGTGGTTTCACTCCTACCTGCGGGACAGGAGACAGGCGGTATCCCTCCCCCCATTCCAATCCGCATTTGCACCCGTGCCCCAGGGAGTTCCCCAGGGCTCCTCCATCAGTCCCATTCTTTTTAACGTGTATCTCAAGCCCTTGATCACGTTAATAAAGTCCCACAGGATAAAAACGATCAATTATGCTGACGACACCCAGCTCATTCTCTCTTGGGAGGGAGAAGATTCTATCCCCTTAACATCCTTCCATGACTGCCTAAGAGAGACGGCTGGGTGGTTGCACAAAAACTCCTTACAATTTAACTCCTCCAAAACTGAGGTACTGTTCTGCGCTGGAAACAGAATACCTCGCCCGTTCCCGAGTGATTTCTGGCCTCAGGAAACACCGGATAAACCACAGCCAGTAACCTCGGTCCGCAACCTTGGGGCCATGCTCAATAACAAACTGAGCATGGAAACCCAGGTTGCAAAAACAGTGGGGACTTGCTCAGCTCTGTTGCGTTCCCTGCGCAAAATTATGCCACTCCTCCCCGCACATCCCCGGGCATTGATAGTCAGGTGCACTATTCTTAGTCGCCTTGACTACTGTAACACGCTGTTACTTGAGTCTCCAGCTGTGCTGCTGGATCGGCTTCAAAGAATTCAGTCGGCGGCTGCTAAGCTAGCTCTTGGCTGGACTAGGAGATCATCGGCCACAGCGGCCCTAGCCGAGCTACATTGGCTACCACTGAAGCAGCGTGTGGCATTCAAGGCTCTTTGCCTTGTCTTCAAGGCTTTGCATGGAGTCGGGCCCAAACCTCTGCAAGCCTTGTTTTCTTGGTACACTCCTAACAGAACCCTGCGCTCTGCATCAGCCTGTTTGGTAAAAGTGCCTAAATACAACAAAGTTAGAACTGGGGGCAGATCCTTCAGGGTCGCAGCGGCTAAATTATGGAACAGTCTGCCCATCGACATCCGCCAAATTTCACAACTCCTCCCCTTCAGGAAACGTATCAAGACCTGGCTATTTCCCTAAACTCTCTTTCCCTGCCCTCGTTCTTGTTCTCCTCAGTTAAGAGTATTCTCCAGCACCAGGAAACCTGCAAGGTGTCAGCAGCGCTTTATAAATACTTTAAATAAATAAATAAATAAATATGTTTCTCTATCAAGACCTAATCTTGTTCCCTTTGGTATTCCTCTACTCTCTCGTTCTAGTTCATGCATTTCATCTTCCCATTCAACTAAGGCTTCAAATTGAGTAGGTATAGGCCTTGGTACAAGTTTCATCATTCTTTCTCTTTACTTTTTCAAAACCGCTATGTTAAATGATCCGTCTTCTGGCCATGCTAACACACCATCATTTTCAGTATACTTCACCAATTCTCAATCCAAAGATAAGTATGGTAACCATATTCACCTAACATATAAGCTGCAGGTGTTTTATGCTTATGAATTAATCTTCCACCTCGCGTTGCAATTTTCTTGTCAGGTTTAATTTTGTTTTTCAATTTCTGAAACCATGAAAGTTTCTTTTTCTCCTTCATGAAATAATAATCCATGTTTTTAAACAATTTCACTTACTTCGGAAAAGATCGTAACAACTTCGTTATTATTCCGCAACACCAACCAATCCGTGCGCGAAACTTACCAACAAACCAATCAGGTTAAGCTTTGTCACTATTTTGCTCAACCAATAGAATTACCGTTTTTCAGGATGAGCCAATCAGCTGTAAGCTTGCCTAATCACATGAACCAATCGGTGTGCGAATACTGTGATGTATGTTAACCAATCCCAGCGCTACTCTTGTGACGTATGCTACCGCTGCAGCTTCTCTGTCTCTCACTCGGCTCCTTAAACTGACCCCTCCTTTACAAAAAATGTTCACAACGCCATATTTATAAAACTTTCAATTGAATTCAGTTAATAACTACACAAAAACAAACCATTTGTCTGTTTCGCTAAAATAAAGTGATAGCTTTCCCAAACATTCAAGTATTCTTTTTACGTGAAATAGACAACGCTATTTTCACAGAATATTTAAATTTGTCGATAAAGTAAGGCTACTTTACTTTACCCTTCGAGCAGGTAATAACAAACTTGTTTCCCTCTAAATGCACATACAGAGATTTTTACACCTCCTTAGAGACAATTTAGAGTTTCACTCGATCGTACATTACAAATTCATTTACGCACATTCCCTAACCATGCATACATAAATCTTTAGTAGGACTTTAACCCGCCAATAGAAATCCTCACTCACCAGTAAGATAGACGGCGCTTCGTTACCCTTCACTCAAGCTTAGATAAATTCTACTACTCTTTTCACAATGAGTTTTAAAACAGGACAGAGGTCACTATACTCGAGAGCTACGATTTCATAGACAATCCTCACTTTGCATTCTACCGTACACACCTAAAATCCCTAAACTTGTGCTGTACGACCACAACACTTGTGATATACGGCGATACCACTATTTTGAAACAGAACAAATGCACTGTGTAACTTCACCTGTCACACTTCTCATGCCGGCACAAACCAGGAATTTTCACACTGCTGGAAAAAACCTTTCGACTACATATAACAACTAAACAAACTTAACATGTTTTAGACATTAATCCTATGTATTACCATGTAACATACTAGTTACCATAGAAACCGTAACTCTGCTACCAAGTAATTGATCCAGCGCTCTGATTGAAAAACTGTCTCACAAACGTTACCTATCACCTCAATACTCATCAAACACATATGCAGGCCCATAACACCAATGAGACAATTCTTGAGCAACTGAATCAGGTGGTCTGATTAATTAAAACTACTCACATAATATTCACATTATTATATACAACTGCAGTTTATCTTTCTTTACCATGGATTTAAACAATTATTATTCATTAATCAAACCACTTAAGGCGATTGGATAAACTGATGAAACTAGACCATGAATAAACAAGACCAGCTTGTCTTTTCAAATCTAATTTTATTAACTTTATTTTTCATAAAGAAGAAGCATTTACGTTTTAGAATCTTTATTTTATAAGCAAATTAGAAAGCAGCATTTTAAAAAGGAAATGAATTTAGAACTGACATTTTATAGCAAGCTCAGAAACATGAAATGTTAGCCGAATAACAGTTTCCCATTCCCTAAATCTATTTCCCTGTCTATTTCTCACTTTACCTAAAAGGGACAAATCAATTAAAGTCTGCTGTCCTTACATGCGCCAAAGGTCCTTCAGTGTGTCACGTCATTCAGGAATCGGAAAGTAAGAGTTTTTTCCTTACTCACAGTGTCAGACTTTATACCTTTCTCTCTAGCTAAACTTTCTACATTTTACATTCTTTCAAGAAAATCTGAGCTTTTCATCGGCTGTCCTGTGTCAGTCCATGATAAAATTATTAGGTCATCTCCGACTCTTGACCAAGTCCAGGCTTCATATAAGCCCTATTGTCTTTTATTTCCATGTCTCTCAGCTTCCTCAAAAAGGTTACTTTTTTCCTCAAGCTTCATACGTTTACTTCCTAACCTTGGCAAACACATCAAGTTCCTGTCCTTGAGCTTTCTCTCCATGAACATGTTCAACACGACCAAAGAACTGCTTTTCAATTCACAATGACAATGCAGCAAAAATCTTCTCAGCTGCGCATGTGTAAAGAGATCACTCTGGACAAGCTTTTGCGTCTACAACTCTGTCAGCCGTTTTCTGAACCATCTTTAGGCCTCACTTTTGGAAACTATTATTAAACAAACACAAAACATCAATTAATTAAAGAATTGAGACCCATTCTGTTATCCTCCCCCTTTGCTAACTAACCCTGTTAATTATGTTATCTAGCAAAAGCACATACAGGCAGCATTATAAGTACTTCTCCTTTTCGTACAGAAGGAACTCCATGAGCTTTTCATCACAAAAAGACATAACATAAGCACATAAAATAAGCACATGCCATTAGTTTAACTGCCGCATTTAATACTGACAAAGTCAATAGACAAGGTTAGTTTATTATTCTTTCTTTGCGTTTGCAACATATAGCACATTAGTTTATCCCGCGTGTAATGATGAATGTATTCTTAAACTAAGTTGATTAATAATTTCACCACACGTTTATTAATCTGGTTACTTTTTTTATGAAAGATTAACTTCACAACTTTGAACAAAATCTTGTTCTTCACCTTGCTCCATCAGTACCAACCTAGTGGGACGGGATAATTGACAAACCAGGACACAACACACACAGGCCGTTAAAGATGGGGCTGAGGAATTCACTATTGTCTCACAAGATCAGGGCATGTGACAACCTCTTCCCACCTGCCTCGCCCTGTTATAATTTGTATCAATTTCCTGATTGGCTATTTGACTTTTTCAACCTCACTGGTTCATTCCAGATAAGTAATCAAGAAGCCAGTCACTCTTGTGACTGAGCATGTATGTTCTTGACTTTGACCCGACAGATTTTTCCAGTGTTAATGATGATTTGCTGAATGAACCACCTGGTCTAAATCTCAATCCAAACTACTTGTGCTGGGGCTGAGCTTGGATGGTCTGCATCTGCCTCCTATTGCAGCTTCCACTTCCACATCAAACCATCTTTGTTGACCCTGCCACTTGTAACATCATGTGGTATCATCCGCTCATCATCATGAAATTGCTGCCCATACCCTACTATCACAAAAGTTGTACATATTTATGAGATGGATCTGGACCATTTCCCTTTTTTGTTTCATTCTCCTGTTGAGCCCTTATTTCCTGTTCATGTAACAGTCTAGTAGCAGTTTGGGTGAGGGTTTGATGTTTAAACCATTTCACTTTCTCAGTGATCTTCTTTAAGCAGGTATGTGATGCATTTAGAACCGGCCAAATTCTATGATTGTAAATGGATGTTTCCATGCAACCATCCATGCGTTTTGACACAAATTTCTATTTATAAACATTAAAAGACATGGATTTCTGCCAAAGTCTTGTGCTTCCCTGAGGTAGGCATACGAAGGAGAAATTTTAAATTTCTTCTCAATTTTACTTCTTTACATGTGTGCGCATTGCACAGCATATATACAAAGGCCATATGAAAAGCAGGAAACGTGTTCCCTTTTCTGGCTGCTGTGAGAAGCAGAAGAGTGAATCAATAAGTAAAGAGCGACCTCGCAAAAATGTCCGAGGTTCAGAGGAAAGGAAAAAGATTTTGTTATATGCACACAGAGAGATGGGACAGAACAAAGTGATTTTAAGAACCCTCACTCACCAACCTGGTGGTGACATGCTTCATCACTGGGTTCCCACTGGAAAGACCTAATGTACGTAAGTATAATATATACCTTTGAGAAAAAAACTTTTTTCTTTTCTTTTTCACACGAACTCCTCACGGCAGGGTGCACCTTAGGGCGTGTACACCACCGGAGGATCACATTATATGGTCCTGATGAAAGCTGAGCGACTCGGGCTCCAAATAAGCAGAAACATGTTGACCAACCTTTTAACTATGGACTAGGGGTTTTTAATAACTGAGACCATACCTATGGTTCCATTTATATCTGTTTTTAACCAGTGTAAATCGGACTATTAATAAAATAGTTGAAAGTCACGAATTTGCACTTTTTAATTTGCCTTCCTTTTTTGCACTCACTTAGCTTAATTTGGCTTTAATCACACCCTCATCACTCACAAGATCCAGCTCCGCTGTAAACAGGCGTTGAAACACACTGGAAAGACATTAGGTCTTTCCAGTGGGAACCCAGTGATGAAGCATGTCACCACCAGGTTGGTGAGTGGGGGTTCTTAAAATCACTTTGTTCTGTCCCATCTCTCTGTGTGCATATAACAAAATCTTTTTCCTTTCCTCTGAACCTCGGACATTATTGCGAGGTCGCTCTTTACTTATTGATTCACTCTTCTGTTGGTTTATGATACTAAGATAAGGGGTGTAAGAGTGAATATTCATACCCTTTCTCTCTTGTTGTTCTTGGTTGCTGTGAGAAGCAAACATCTGTCTGAACTTGCCTGTGCCTATCACCAACAGCATGAAATGTTGATCCTTTATTTCTTTTCAAGGCAGTAGGATCTGACTGGCAACATGCACATTGGCATTCAACACATCCTCGCTACATTTTGGAGCCACTTTTAATGAAACTGGAAACATTGGGACATATGTACAAGGAGTTAACACCTCTGTAGTGTCAATTTTTTGACATTACAACAGTTTTTTTTATCGCCATATTTACAAATTGCCAGTAAGCGCAGTTAGCGGCAGTTTTCCGACATGAACGTGACTTTTTACGATCGCCACTTCTGTTAGCGGAACTTAACGAAAAGGAGAAGCAAGGAATGCGTTCCCATGCAAAAACGGCCGCTATCACCACTTTGCCATATTAAAAGTAATTCCATGTATGGTGCAAAACCAAAAAAACTGCCTCTAACTCCAGTTAGAGGCAGTTTTTTAAGACCAGAAAATAGCTGATGTTACAAATGGTGAAAACACTGAGGGCATCATTTCAGCAGGTTTTGGTGCTGGACAGCGCTGCAAGGAATGTTGCTGCGCTGCCCTGCAACAAAACTACAGGGCAGGAATGTGCACCATCAATAAGATAGGGTGCATTCGTGGGGCTCATTCATGAAAATTGTTGCATCGCAGCATTGCAACACTTTTTACTACCCCCTTCTAGTGACACCATGGATGCGCTGTATTCACTGTACAGCACTCCATGTCGCAATTAATGACAGATACGTCTGGAATCCTGATATATCTGTCAGCGTAAAGTCACACATTGCTACAGTTGTGTCACAAGAATGATGTAACTCCAGCAATGCATGGGGCCAGCCTATCCCTGTGGCACTGCGTTACCCCACGCCTGCCATGAGGCAGCCATAAGGTGCTGATGCTATGGCGTCCTATAATTGTTACAGTGAAATCTGATGGATTTCACTGCGCCACTCCTATGAGGCTTTGTTGCCTGGGAATGCCCATCTTGCATACATCATACTTGATGCAGGTATAATGTGGCACAGGGCTTCACATGGTCATGCATATGCCTAGATGCACCACTTTGCAAATACAGTGCAACGTGGTGCAACAATCCCGCTGCAAGTAAATCAAGAAAATGATGCACCGGCGGGTTGAAACTAGCAGAAGGGGCTCATGAATAAGCCCCTCCTTGTCTTTTTCCCCTACATTGGCGCACAGTGGCTGCCATGTGCCAATGCAGGCAACCTTGCTCTATGGTGCAAGGGTGTCTTTTCTCAAGACGTCTGCAGGTGGGGCTGGACTAGTGGAGGGCGGGAGTGAACCAGATGGACTTTTTGGAGTGTTGTTTGCCTGGTCTTTTCTTGAGGGGTGCCAGGGTGTCGGCGCAGTTGTGAATCCATCGGTGGAGGTTGCATGCTGTGTTGTTGGCGTCTGTTAGCGTTGGCGGAGTGGTGGTGCTGAGGGAGTCATTGGGAAGTTCTTCGATGGCCTTGATCCAGCTGCAACGTGGGGGGGGGGGGGCAATGATGGCAATGGTGTACAGTGGGTGTGGTGAAGACATGATGTAAACAATGATGGTCGGTATCGGAGAGTCCTGTGGTGTGGCTCTTCTTGAGGTTCCCGCTGGGGGACAGGACGGGTCGAACGTGTGTCAGGCTATGTGGGTTAGTGCAGTGACTAGCTGCTTGATTCTGATATTGGTGAGGTTCCCCAGGTTGGGGTAGTGTTCTGGTCACTGGAGTTGTCCAGGTGGAACTTGAGGTCTCTGAGTAGGATGTAGTAGGTGGATGGGAGAGCCTGGGTTGTGATGATGTCTACAATGTCATCAGTGAATTGGGGTTCATGGCCCGGGGGGCCTGTAGATGAGGGTGCTGTGGAGAGTATTGTTGGACTGGATCTGGCAGTGGAAGTGTTCCATGGTCACCGCCAGGTCATTAGAGTACGTGGGCAGTCGGAGTGTGCTTTTTGAGACAAAGGCAATGCCTCCTTCTGGCCGCTTGGGGTGGTGATGGTGATGTCTTGTCCAGAGCAGAGGTTGGTCCAGGTTGCTGTGAAGAAAGCGATGTCTGAAGAGGTGACGTCGAGGAGGTCCCAGATTTCTGTTGGGTGTTTGTAGAGGGGCCCCACGTTGAGGAGTATGCTGTTGAGCCGGTCGCTGCTCTGTTGATCGGCTGGGCGGCATGAGGTGCTGGTGTGCTGTGCAGTAGGTGTGTTTGCAGTTTTGACAGGCGAAGGGTGCAAGAGAATTCTACAGTGTTGCTAGATGGCAGGTGGTGTGGCTTCTAGGGTTGATGGCGAGGAGGGTGCTGGTTTCGTAGCAGTGGAGTATACGAGAGGAAGGGTCCTTGGTGCTGGGCGTGGTCCAGGGGTGGACGGACACATGCGGGCTTGCCTTTGGCACACCAGTGGTATGCCCACTGCGCATGGCCGCATAGCGGCTGCCATTATGTGGTGCTGCGGAGGGGACTGGACAGCTTGGAGGCAGGAAATGCAGGAAAGGACACTGGAGGGGCGGGGACGTGGGGTGAGCGGGGTTGTAAATATATTTTGGAAAAATTCTTACATCAAGGCCGGGTGCCGTGTCTTCTGTGCTCCTGCTCTCGAGTCTGCTTCAAAGAACAGGAATCAGGCAGCCAGGCTCTCTCCCCTAAGCCAATCACAATGCTGCAATGCGGCATTGTCAGAGTCAGAGTCAGAGTCAAAAATACTTTATTCGATTAATTAAAATCATAAAAGTATACTACACACACATTTAAAATAGCGAAGACATACATACATTAATAAGACAATACTGTTCAATACATAGCAAGCATTTGTAAAAACGTTAAAAACGGTTAAGAACATTTGTGCAGGGAAAAGTCAGGTTCAATTATTACTTTTTTCTTGTAAACAATAGGTCATGTACCTTAATTAATCCATCACTTTTGGTTCTATAGATAATTTCATTACCATACCCATATTACTTTGATTCTTCAGGGAACAAAAAATGTACGATACATAAGGGAAAAGGTTGATCTAAACCTTGGCTATTTACAGAGTACATTCAGTGATTGTGATATTCAATAATCTAAGCCGTTTGGCTCTCATCGCTGCTACCAAAAAGTTGGCAACCCCAAACATCACAATAGGGGTCTCCATGAGTTGTAGAAACAACAGGGAGGGTTTCACTTGCATAAATCCCCTGTTCCTCAAAAGTGGTAGAATGTATTTTTCTCTCCCCTCCGCAAAAAAAGGACAGAAAAATACAAAATGAGTCAGGTCTTGGTCAGTAAAAGCATCACATTTGCATGGAGCGTGATCCCTTGGCTTATTCCATTTCGGGTATTCACCCAGAAGGAGATGCATCTGATTGAAACGGAATTTCGTTAGAAGCCACCGGTGATATGGCCTATTCACTACCATCAAATAAGGCTGAATGGACATGGTTAAGATTACCGTGTAGTGAGCCCTTACAGTATTTTACTCAATTTCCTGGGCTTCACGATGCATGTTTCTAAATTTTAAAAATTGAGCTTTGATCCATGTAATATCATCTTTACACAGCCTTTCCGGGTTACTATACAATTCAGTACGGCCCAATTGAGTAGCAACAGATTTGATATAGTTCAGCCATTTTATGTCTTTAAACCTATCTCTCCCCATACAGTCACTGATGATTTGGCGGTTTAGAGTCAAGCTGGGGTTCAGCCATAGTTTCACCCAAAGAAGTAGTGGGGCCAGGTTGAGGGTATCCTCGATATATCCTTGCCCTAATTCTGACAGGACAGAGAAGGAGGGTGTAGACTGCGGTAGACCCAATAAAGAGCGCATGGACCTATTCTCTTCTTTCTGTATCGGGGCTAGGTCCCTATATCCCCAAATCCCAGCCCCGTATCTAGCCAGGGCCAGAGTTTTGGCTCTATACAGGGTGAGTATGGCTTCAGTAGGTTCCCCCCCAATCTCTTGGCAAAGCCCAGTATGGCTGCAAATGACCTTCGTATAGCCATCGCTTTATTTACAATCTGTGGGGTCCAGGAGCCCAAATCATCAAAAATAACACCAAGGTATGTAAATGTTTTAACTTTGGTCAATATCACTCCATTACATCGCAGGGTTTTTGTAGTTTTCTTTCCTTTCCCAATAGACATGACGTGCGACTTTTCCATATTTACAACCAGGTCTAGTTTTTGCATAAAAGCCCCAAAAGAGTCAAGGAGCGACTGTAAACCATTAGGGGTTCTGGCAATGAGGACCGTGTCATCGGCATACATCAGTACGGGCAGAGGGGACCCACCCATGTTAGGTATATCTGGGGTAGCTGTTACTAAAACTGAATACAGAGAGTTGATAAACAATGAAAATAACATGGGGGCCAAAATGCACCCCTGTCTAACCCCTCTTGCTGATCTAAACCCAGCGGTGCATTTACCATCCATTGTCATACGCACTGATGCAGTCAAGTCACTGTGCAGGTAGGCTAGAAAGTTTATCAAAGCAGGGTCCAAACCCAACTCTGAGAGAATCGTCCACAGCTTCGACCTATTTACTAGATCGAACGCTGTGGACAAGTCCATAAAAGCCAGATGGACCGACCCCCTAGCAGCGACAGTATATTTACAAATGGTCATGTATAAATTAAGACACTGTTCCTCAGTACCCCTCCCCGTTCTGAATCCATATTGGGTATTACATAAAATTTCATTTTCCTTTTCCCACATGTTGATTTTATTTAAAATGACCTTGCCAAGAATCTTAAATGACGAATCAAGTAACGATATCGGTCTGTAACACCTAGGATCACCCCTTTGCCCCTTCTTGAAAATTGGGATGATGACCGAGTGTGACCAAGAGATCGGTATGTCAGACGTATTCATACAAGCTAAATTAAAAACATTTGCAAGTACTATGGACCATATATAAGGGTGTGCTTTATACATATCAGCGGGAACCCCATCCGGGCCGGGGGCTTTCCCGCCAGCAGTATTTTCTATGGCATTTAGTACTTCTTTCACCGTTACTCTTAGTGGAGTGTCTGTGGTTAAGGAATCTATAGGGGTAAAAGGAGTAGTAGTGATCTTACTTCCATAGATGGTTTCAAAATGGTCTAGCCATTGTTTCTCGGTGATATTCACCTCTAGTGCTTCATTCTCTCTACCATTAAATAGAGGAGAGTTCACTATAGACCAAAATTTGGCACTATCCCTTAATGTTAGATTATCATATAGTGCTTCCTAGGCCCTATCATTTATTTCTCTTTTTCGAGCCTCGTCGTACTTTTATATTCTTTCCTTAATTTGGACACTTCTATTAAATTACTTGGCTTGCATTTCAGGGCTTCTAGAAGGTTTTTATGTGCCTTGGTACATTCGGTATTAAACCATCCCTGTACTTTGCGTAACTTATTAGTGGATTTGCATGTAAGTGTCAGTGCGACATTTTTACATATAGTTTCAAAAGCTTTAATGACATTCCCTCCTGTGGTCAATGGATCCCTGCATATACTTAATTCAACACTTAGTTTATCACACAGGTCATTGGAAAAGTCCTCGGCGTTAATCCTAGACCATTTAACTCGTCTACCTTGGTCGTGAGTCCGGATTGCAGTGGGGTAGATTAACTGCTGACCAGTATTTATTATGGTAGGATTAGTATTAGTCAATTCCATAATAACCGGATTATGGTCACTAAATACCGTCAAAATGGCGTTATATGAGATGACATTTTTGAGAATGCTAGGTGACCCAAAGATAAAATCAATGATAGTGTTACTACCTCTAGCACTATAAGTTACCACTCTGTCTTTTGGGTTCACAAAAGCGGGTTCTGACATATGCAAATTTATCAGCAATTCTTCTAGGGCACCCCCTTTTGCAGAGTGTTCAAAGTGCGGGTGAGTCAAATATTCATCTTCCTGGGAACCACCATTATAACAGTTTAGAGGACAAAGGTGTGTGTTAAAATCACCAAAGAGTATATAGTGAACAAAAGTAGATTGACTCTTTTTATAATTGTTTAAAAAATCAGCCAACATTAGGATGTTTTCACTTCCTTGTGAACCTTCTGTTGAATTGTAAAAATTTACATAGAGGATTTTTTCCCCCGTATTCATCAAAACCTCTAGGATTAAACAGTTAGGAGAGTTGACATTTATAATTTTCATCGCCCCCGTGTGGCTTACAGAGATTAAGAGCGCCAAGCCTCCCTTACTTCTGCCCCTATTTGACTTTTGTGCTGCTACAAAGAAGGATACATATCCTTCTACCCAAAAGTTACATTCAGTGTCCCAGGTTTCTTGTAATGCAACCACATCCTGTTGCTTAATAATTTCAAGCCATTGTATATCATTCCTTTTGGCTTGTAGACCGGAGATATTCCATGTCATTAGTTTCACAGTTCTGTTGACCCCATTATTTCCTGGCTGTTCCTCCACCCCCTCCTGGGTGGTCAGTCAGATGTTAGTGTCAAGGTTTGTAAGGGCGTCAAAGCGGTTTCTTAGCTCCAAGCCTGGGGTCAAAGCCACAGGGTGTTTGTTACCTAGGGTCAGTTGGGAGCTTAGTGGTTGAGTTGCCCAGTTAGCTAGTTGTACTTTGTGTCTTGGGGTATTTTTCCTGTATGTTGTGTTGTGTGGAATTTGTTGTATTGGGCGGGGGTAGAAAAAGCCCAGTGGGACCGCACGTATTTGTCCTTGGATAATGTTAGTGGCGTCTCAGAAAAGCCTTGTGCAGACATGTGGATTTCTAAAGTTGATAATGACACAATCATCAGAAAAACGTTTGGCCGTCGGACCCAGCCAAGGAACTCTTCTCGCCAGGCTAATATGTGCTGAAACATCACTAGGGCCTGAGCAGTTTGTATCGCACCAGCTCTTAACATTTTCCATAAGAGTTAGCTGAGTTTCAGGTACTCCCGGAGTTAGCCTTGGAACGTTAACCAGTACTGCCACGAACGGGGTTGCCTCTGGGGGTAAATTTACCATAGGTTTGGGATATTGTCCATTACCCGTTCTATTGTGAGAAGTGTTATCAGCTACCTCAACATTTGCCTCGTTAGTGTGGTTAGTTTTAGAGTCCGAGGTGTTCTGTCGGATAGAATGCAATGTTTTATCGACAAATTTAGAATTGATTGCAGAACTCACTGTCGGGATAAGTGGCAAATGTACTGGGTTGGACATGGTGTCTGCGCTATTGGTCTCCTCCATAGGTTGGGTATGTTGTACTATGGTCTGTAGTGGGTCTAGAGCAAGGCGCTCTGTTACCTTTTGAAGCAACATAGAGTTCATCCTCTCACATCTGCTCATAATACCTGATACACAATCTTTTAGGGTTTCTACTATATCACTTGAGATCTTAATCAGTGTAGATTCGATGGTATCTGTTAGAACCCTTTCTATCATCTCTTTAATTGAGCCTTCGAGCTTAGTTGATGATTGTCGTGGTTTAGAATTGGCTCTATATTGAAAGGATTGTGTTTTGTGAGATCTTGCTCTTTTTCTGCTTTTGCAAATTTTAGGATCCCCCTCCAATGTTTGGACATGCACAGGGGTGCCAGGTACCACTATAGGAGGCTCGTGGTGTACTGAGTTTTGGTCATCGGGTAAGATATCATGGGCACTAGTAATGACAATGTTAGGTTCTAGGGGTATCCTTGACTCGTTGTGCTCGATAGATACACCCTCCAGGCCGAGTTTGCGTTCTTTCTCGGCGATTTCTTTATTAAGCTTCCCCACAGCAGATGTTAGGTAAGTCAAGATGCTTTCAGGTGCATTGGTTTTACGTGCTATTTTGACTTTACTAGTGCCCCCTGTGATTGAGGTCTGTAGTTTTCTCTTACCCATTTCCAAGCTGTAGATGTTAGGGGACCGGCCTGTCCTGTCCTCTGTCGTCCCCTGACGGCCACAGACGGCCCGCCCTCTGCGCGGGCTCCGCCTGGCAACACCCGCTCGCGTCCCGCGACGCGGGAGGAAGGGCTCGCTTTTGACCGCCTCCCCTACGGAAGCCCCAGCAGTCAGTCGGCGTCCCCGCACAGCAGGGGACGCTGGGAGTTGTAGTTTCCCTGGATGCCACACTCAGCGGCCGCGTGTGTCCTGCGGCGGCGGAGGCACTGGAAAGCCCTGTGAAGATGCCGGTAAGAGTCTCACTGCCGGTATGCCGGTATGGCCTTGCTGCTGTTAGTCCCCCAATGGCCTTGCTGCTGTTAGTGCGGCATTGTGATTGTTCTTGAGCACCGTGACAAGGCGTTCAGCCAGGGGGTGGAGGGGTGGGCATGTTCTCCATGCAGGCTGTAATACAGCCTGTATTGCGAACAGGGATATGTCCAAGACTGCTTTGGGTGGCCTGAGAGGGCTGACCAAACAGTCATTGCTAACTTCAGTGGGCATACCATTCCGCTCCTGCCCTGCTATGTGAGTAGAACAGCCCCACCCACCCTCCCGCCTGCAAAGGAAACAGCATGAGTACATCAGAAAGTTATCATCATGATATGTTTCCTCTTCTTGCACTGCTTGAAAGCAGTGGGGAGACTCTCTTCTGCAATTGCGGATGAGCCACCACTAGGGGTGTGTCACCCACAGGTGCAAGGCCTGGTCCCGACTCGACTTCACCGAGCCTCCTCCGCTACGCATACCACCTTCTCCTCACCTGGACATTGACACCATGGCACAATCTGCTGCACTATCTTCAAATCTGCGACTCAGCCATTAGGAGCCTCAGCCAAGCGCGATTTCACAAGCCTTGGTACAGCAGTCAACGCCAAGTCCGCTGGCCAACCTCCCAATGCAGGAGATGCAACAGGGCTTTTGGCATGAAGTTGCGGTGCTCCCGCCACACAAGTTTGGCGCAGCTCAGGGGCCTCACCCTCCACCGCATCCGGCCAGTGCAACATCCTCCGGCCTGTGATGTAGAGAGGCGCGTCCCACCATTGCTAATCTCCTCCGTGCATCCCAATGAAGCGGTGGTGCGTGGTATCCTATGCAGACCTCCCTACATTGGTGCACAGGAGCACCTCTGCCGTTCACAGCTCCAAGGGGCACCAGGCGGTCTTCTCACACACGTCAGCAACGTGTCTCCATTCAACCTTGCAGACTTCACCACCAGGTAAGGGCGATCGCCGACGCCTCAATGTCTTCTGCCGCAGACCGGCAACTCCACAGCACCTCCGCATCCCACTCCAGGTCCCAGACTCAAGCCCAGCGAGGCCTCCAGGCCTGAGGGACTGTCCACACTTTCAAGGTTTTGGATGCCATGGTTTTGCAAGGAGTGTGCAATGATAAGTATACATCACTGGTTTTGCCAAGCAATGTGCCTCTTTTCATGATTGTTGCCCTGAATTTCTTCTCCCCCTGGGCTGGTCATTCTGGCTGGGGGATTGAGGGGGTTGTTGATCTGTGCTACACTTGGCCCTGGCCGCTCCATTCTGCATTCCATTGGTTTTGTTTCCTAGTTTTCATTGGAGGGAGACTTATAGGCCATTTTTGCCTCTAGAGGCAAAAAAGTCACGTTGAGGTGACTAACTTGACTTTTTTTTGCCGCTAATAGGCCTTTCATCAGTTATTGCCCACTGACGTCAGAATTTGTATTGCCTTCACACTAGTGTTAGCTGCAGTTTTCCCTGCGGCTATCTGAAACTATCGCCATGTAGCGATGTATTGAAAATACATCACTAACAGGGCAATAGATTTGATGATAGACCGCGTTAAGAAAACTGCCGCTAACTGGCGTTAGCATTACTTAGCGGCAGTTCTTTTACCTATACTCCATTGTTTTAGTTGATTGCCTTTACTTCTCCTGCTATTAATGTGAGTGGACTAAACGTTCTTGGTAGGTATCATGCCGATGTTTGTTCATTTAGCCCAATGGGGCCAGTTTGGGAGGTTTACTATCGGGCAGAGATCCAGAACTTTATCTCATATTTGCAAAAATTTCACACAGAAACAGCTAAAGGTTATGCATAGTGTGAAAGTGAATGAGCTAAGCACCAGCATGTCTATTAATATATGGCACCTTTTCCACTCTCCTTGTGCTGGCTCACTTTAGGCTCATTTGTTCCAGTACATACACCCATGCGCCATAGTGCACAGTCTGCACGTCCTATAAGGAGTAGTTTTTACTGGAAGGGAACTCTTGCTGTACAAAAGCTATAATTTAATACTGTTTCTGCATTGTATGTGTGCTGTGCAATGCAGCATGCATGTTAAGTAGGAAAAAAGAGGAAAAATAAATAAATTCTCCTTGGTACGGCTGCCTCAAGGAGGCGTAAAATTTTGACCGATTCCCTGTCAGTGACTGTTTGTAGATAGAGATTTGCATCAAAACATATGGGTGGTTGCATGAAATCGCCCATATACCACCCCTAGAATGCTCCCTTGATGCAAAGTAACACAAAGCAGTGCAGAGTGCAACTTTGCTTTACTTTGGGAAACTATCCAAATCAAATCCTGATTCATGTTGGATAGCAAATCCCAACAGAGCACTTGCTTCAGGTTTGAGTTACATGATAACACAAACTCGGTGCAAAGCATTATAGATATGGTCTCTCATGTCTAAGAGCAAGTTTGGCACAATGGCTATTACCAAAACATTTGGGGACATATTGACAAGCCCCTTGCGCCACCAGTGTTTCACTTTTGTTGATGCATCAGCGGCGCAGTGTGTTGCTCCATATTTACAAGGCCATGTAAAGCCACCCAGGGTGGCTTTTAGTAGCCTTGTAAATACGACCCCTTTTTACACAGATTTTTGCGTGAAAGGGGCAGTGGGTGTTTCCATGCAACACCCTTGGATTCTGCTGTATTCCCAGATTTACAACATTTGGTAAACCTGGGAATGCATCAGAATGCTATATCTCCCCAGGGAAACTGTAAGGAGGCCCAGCGAGGATAAATACTTATATTTCTCCTTTTTTTCCTCTTTCTATGCATGCTGCATTCTGCAGCACACATAGAAAGAGGAAAATACCTCATGTGATTGTTTGTGTACTTTGAAAGTGACACAGCACGGCACAGCCGAATGGCTTGCGGTGCAGTGCAGCTTCACTTTCTTGTAAATAAGGTTTACTTTCTGAATATGGTCTTACCCCATCTCATCTTTTATCTCAACTGTTCACTGACCCTCTGATCTGGTCTTGTTATTCAACAAATGGATTTTCTCTGTTTGCCTGTCAACAACTGTCCCCTACTGGTATTATTGAATCTAAAAAGGGGTGGTAATTGGTACTGTTTGTTTCACTATTGCTTAATATTTCAGCTGAACATGTCCTCTCAGTTTTGGATCACTGCCCTATATTTTGTCCTTTTCTTGTTTGCCTAGCTGTCTTTGTTGACCATAAAGACTTTGCCTATACACAATTCGAATAATATCCTGAGAATTGCAAGCCCATCGGCGCCTGTCAGAAACTGGTCAAGTCCAGGTGTCAGCCACCATCCATTTTCCCAAAATACCCTACTGAACAACCTCTGGCTTGCTAACTTATTCAAGTGTCATTCCTTTTGATCCATAGGGGATTATTAGAGATGCAGGGACTTTTGCAGAACAAACAACCAGTTCTATGACCCCACCTGTGAAAAAGTGTGTCTAACTTGATCATTTGCCACCCAAAAATTAAAGCAACTAATCTAAACACCCATTTAATTTACCCATTGAATGCAAGACAGATGTTTATGAGATTTGAAGTAATGAGATGCTTGTAGAGTTATTTTCAAAGGAAATGTGGATGACACTCACTTCTGCGTCAGGTATTTTAATGGATATCCCAGATGGTTTTCACTTGCATTTTCGTAACAGAAATGACCAGAAGGCGGGGCGGGGGAAAGTGTGGGAGGGTGTGCTGCCAATATTCCGTTATTGCCAAGAAATAGTTTGATTCAACTATTCAGTCGGTATCTTCTATTAACAACTTGGAAATTCTTTTAGATTAACTACATTTGGCAACTTTAATTTGAGAATTCCGGCCATCAACAAGACACCAAGCTATGGTTCCATTTGCAATGCAATTGCTTGAATTGGTAGGTTCAACGCTCACTAGTAGCTCCCATATTATGGTCCTCTGGGTCTATAAATTACTAGGAGAAGAACGCTCAAGTAAGACTCAAAGATGGAGAGTGTTCAAACCCATTGGCTTTGCTAAACCATTCACAAAACATGTCCCAACATATTCACATAAAGGGTGATATCCTGGATGAGAAATAGACATGCAACATGACTTTAAAATACAACAATGGGTCTTCCATGTCCACGATCAGACTGCTATATTATGTATGTAGGACTTCTTTTAAAAATGTATTGGTATCTTGCTGCCCATTGAGCAAAGTAAACCTGCTAGCAATCCCTAAATACCTTTAGGAATCCAAATGCCCTAGCTATACATCAGAGGAAGATGAGAGTAACGTTTGCAGGTAAAAGAAGAATCAGATATTCAAACCGCTTTACATTCACGATAGATTACCAAATGTCCAAACCCTGCTCCTTTGTTCCACCAGAAGCTCAATTTAGGTACAACTGAAGAACCATGAGAGCAGATAAAGTAGATTTCAGGAAATCCCTGACATCTTATGAAAAACTGATCTTCAGTGCATGACATGCCTATTATTTTATGAAAATAAATTGCTCCTGGAACATTTGTCATTGTTAGAGAGCTGTTAGATCTATTTAAATATCACCTTGCATTATTCATTTAAACGGGTTTTTGTTTTTCTAGGTAATATCTACTTAGCTAGGTCTGGAATTGAGAATGGCAACTTCCTTTATACTGACATAGATATGGTACTTAACCTCCATGAACCCTCTTCTTTTGAACCACTCTCAAGAAAGGGGCAGCTGACTTCACTCAACTCTGACTCTCCATTAGACTGATGTCCCTCCTTGAGTCTAAAACAATTGACCCTTCTTACAATGATGAATGCTTCCTTATTCACAAGGACAGTCCAAAGTCATTTTAAAGAAGCTGCTGTTTTATTCCATTTGTGAAAAAAGCCAGAAAATGCACCATCCTGATTTTGTTACTCCTCTCCTGTACAGAAATTATGGAAAACATATTGAAGAACACTATCTGCGACCATTTAAAGGAGTACAACTTTCTCAATTGTCTCCAAGCCAGTTTTCAACATGCTTAAAGCACTGAATCTGTGCTCCTCAATGGCATAAGCCTTGATCTTGATCAATGTCAGAGTAATGCACTGATCCTTCTGGATTGGTCAAACGCCTTGGATATGATAGACCATTCCATTCTACTCAACCATATCATGGCAACTGGCTTAGAGGAATTTACACGTAAATGTTCTGAATCCTTTTTAACCCATTTCATACAATCAGTTACTTTAACCAACTACAGGTCCAGCTAATTGCCGAAAACATGTGGCATTCTCAGGTGTTCTGCCCTTCTGTAAAATCATTGAGGATACTGTGGCAAATTTGACCATTAATTTTATCTCATAATACAGGGCAGGGGCCACCCCATATTCATTTTCAATTTTCTTTAGGACTTCAGGCAAAACAGCAATTGATGGGGTTCTCTATGTTATGGTTTATATGGTAGCAAAGACTGTAGCCCATGGGGGCACAATCTTCACTTGGGGGAATCATGCCAATTGGAAGACACATAGTGAGAATTCTAAATTTATCTTGGGATCCCGTTTGGGAAAACACTGCTTCATGCTTTTTTGTTTTTTGTGCTAACCAAAACGGAATTTCCTCCTGTTTGGTGGGTACTTTACTGTTAATGGCATTAATAGTAACCGGACTAGCTAACTGTGGCTGCCCAGCTTGCAGCCCTTGCTGGGGCAGTTGTTATTGTATGCATAACAAGCTGCATTAGACATTGATACAGTCTATCTAAATGATTATATAAAGCAAGCATTTCACGAATATTTAATACAGTTGCACGCCCGCAGTCTTTCTACTTCTCAATTTTATCAAACGGATCTACATGAATATGCATTAAGAGATATGCCTTGAGAAAGACCTTGGTGAGATAGCCAGATGAGCGAAACATGTTTCGGCTGTTGATTCCCTATGCTATCTTGATTACCTGTTCTCAAAACTAAGAAAATGATGAACCATTATGCATTGACGTTGGAATTTGGAGAATTCATTCCAAGAATTAATGTATAACCTGCAGGAGCTGTCTCTTCATTGACAAGTATTTGGAAATGTTCTGTAGCCGGCTAAGACTGGCCAGATTGACCCTTCATTACTGAAAGGACTCAGTCTAACATGTTGTTGTATGTGTGGGAGGACACCTTGGAACCAATTGTGATGTTCCCTGGTATGCTAAAGGTATTTCTAAGTATTAATGAGGTCTATATGCAGCCGGGGCTGCTGCCTCGGTATATATCTGAAATGTTTGTGTGTTAGCATCAATGGCAGGAAAGTTTACCCAGCAATAGTACGATTCACATCTATAAGCTTTGTGTGCCGCAATTACAATGGCATAACACGCATGCCAATACTGCTACCTTATTCTTACTCACTTTTTAGAGAGGCCATATTGATATTCCAACAACATATTCCATAGACTGCTTTTTCCAGCTGAAATAAATCTTTTTCTTTATTTACTTTTTTTCACAATTCAAAATTATATATTTCTACACAGAGACGTCAGTGGTCAAAAGGATTTATCCTCCACAGCTTAATAGGAAACAGCTATTTTTGCCTGTAGGATTCAAGCTTGAACTTTAAAATACGGATCACTCCACTATAGTGTTACCTTTCTTTGAATACCATTCATTAATAATCTGTCAACTGTAGTCAGGGAGTAACTACACACTTAACAGTACATGGGCTCGTCACTGGAGGGGGAGATGTTGCTATTGTGATTGCTAGTAACACCACTGGGTTTGGGCTCCCAACAGTAAGGCCCTATTCACCCGATATCCAGTTTGTTTTTTGGCCATAAGAGTATCAAACAAAGTTTAAGTTGTTTGACTTTAGAACATTTGTGTTATAAAATCTTGTACTATGGCTTGCATTTGAAAAGTTCAAAGAAATTTCAAAAAAGAAATGTAAAGATATAGGGTGAATGCTGGGTGTGTGGTGAGCGAATGTAAATACAGTATGAAGAGAATATGAGAGTGGAAGAAATGGAAGAATGTTGAATGTATGAGGGAGATTTTATCAATTAAGATTTTGTCGAGGTGCAATGTTCAAAGATTTATGGATTTGTAGAAATGTATAATTTTGATATGTGAAAAAAGTACATAAAGAAAAAGATTTATTTCAGACTGAAAAAGCAGTCTATGGCATATGTTGTTGGAATCTCAATATGGCCTCTCTAAAAAGTGAGTAAGAATAAGGTAGCAGTATTGGCATGTGTGTTATTCTTTACTAAATTGAGGCTTGGCCTTACTGTTGGGAGCCCAAACCCAGTGGTGTTACTAGCAATCACAATAGCAACATCTCCCCCTCCAGTGACGAGCCCATGTACTGTTAAGTGTGTAGTTACTCCCTGACTACAGTTGACAGATTATTAATGAATGGTATTCAAAGAAAGGTAACACTATAGTGGAGTGATCCGTATTTTAAAGTTCAAGCTTGAATCCTACAGGCAAAAATAGCTGTTTCCTATTAAGCTGTGGAGGATAAATCCTTTTGACCACTGACGTCTCTGTGTAGAGGTGAAAAGGGAGCCTTGGGCTCATGTGAGAAAACTACCCAGGAGACCCATTAAATAAGTACATGGCCTAGAATGTTGGTAGTGCCATGTTATATGGTTCCTACAAATACAGCAGGACTGTGTATTAGACCAACATGAACGTCACAATATAAGGACTCCATCCACATATACTATCAGTACATGTTGGTGTGTTTACGGCTAGCTCACAGTACCACATCCAACCCCTAAACTGACCAGGGTAATAGATGCTGTTGGCAACCTTGAACATGGCCCTCTGGTTCTCAAGAAATTGTGGATACCGCTCTAGCCTTTTAGGTTGGTCACTCTTGCATCCAAGGTAAACACGAAAAAGATACAACAATGCATTTTCAAACATTTATTAAAATGATTGTATTTTTGCAAAGAAAGCATGAGCTGCTAATATTAGAAAGATGAGACATGCTACTGTAATTAGCATTACTAGAATTGTAAACAATATGAACAATACAACCATGTAAGTGTTGCTAATGTTTGATTAGTCCTATCTGTATCTAATACTTTACTAAAGAGGGCATTGTTGGGGCACCCTTTACCAGATCTATTGGGCTAGTCTAACACCCATACCTCAGTTTTAGATGTCAGCAGCCGGTCTCAGTGTCCAGTTTATCTTCCTTAGGAGGATGGAGGTTGGAGTCAGCAGAGCTGCAGCCCAATCCTGCTCTTATCAAACTGTGACAGAGGCGTGGAGCAGCTCATTTGCTTTAATCTAGGTAAAATGAAGCATCTCCTAATGAGCACAGAAAGAAAGGAAAACAATTACAGTGTGTTCTATGTATTTGACCCTGGAACTCACTGTACAGACTACAGGGCATCTGAAATGCTCTTACAGCACATTGATGTGTTAGCAGAAAAGTCACTACAAGAAAGAGATGTCAACTTAAAGAGTTTAATCCAAAATGGAGACTGCACACGAGCCACTCTACATCCCTTCACTTATTTACTATTTATGGTTCCCCACTTACAAAAACTTTAGGCACAATTAGCTGTAAAGACTATGTGTACACTGATAATTCACAAATTTAACTTCATATAGACAGTAATCCTACATCTCACAAGACATTCAAAAAACGAATGCCTTTGTTTTTATATGGATGGTAAGTCACAAATTGAGTTAACTACTGAAAAACAGTTTTAATCATTGACAGCAAAGCAGATCTCCTCATGGCATGAGCAATGGGTTTGCTACCCATTCCTTCTACCACTGTAAAAACTCTAGGAGGCAAAATTGATAAAACCTGCCTATGTCATATTGTTATGTTATGTTATGTTATGTTATTTTTATACTTCTATAGCGCACGGCCACTTCACGGAGTATCCCGGCGCTTTATCGAAGGAAACCCAACCGAAGAAGGGAGAACATAACACTTAGAGGACGTGCAGACACAGGAAGCAACATCAAATTAAGCGAAAAGCCATGTCTTAAGGGCCTTTCGGAAGGACAGAAGGCTAGAAGTCTGTCTCAAAGAGATTGGGAGGTCATTCCAAGCATGAGGAGCTAAGTAGCAAAAAGACCGTCCTCCTGCTCTGGCACGCTTGATAATGGGAACACTCATTTTTGATAGGGACGAAGATCTGAGAGATCTGGGGGGGTTATACCAGGACAATCGTTTGGAAATATATTTGGGGCCTATGCCATGTAGGGCCTTGAAAGTCGTGGTCAAAGTTTTAAACAGAATCCTTTTAGCAATAGGAAGCCAGTGTAGTGTAGAGAGAAGATCAGTGGCTCTGGCTTTTCTTGGAAGACCAAAGATGGCTCGGGCTGCAGAATTCTGGGCGATTTGCAGACGCCTGACCAGATATTTGGGAAGTCCCAGAAACAAAACATTAGCATAATCCAGCCTAGAGCCCATCAGTGCCTGTACAATGATTTTTCTGTGCTGGATGGAGACTAGAGGGAGGAATTTACGAAGCATCCGAAGGATGCCGAAACATTTCCCAGTAAGAGATGAAATATGCGGTCCGAAAGATAACTCATTGTCAATCATAACTCCCAAATTTTTGGCTTTCAAGGACGAACTGGTGGGAGGAAACATATCTATTAAGGGGCCGATTACGATCTTGTTAGGAAAGCACTCCTACTGAAACGGTTGCGGAATACTTTCAGAACTATTCGGATCGGGGAGTCCAACGGAGCGATTTGATGCATCCGGATGCATTCGTATATGAGTAGGTAGACTCCCATTGCATTCAATGGGAGCCTGTGTACCCAATGTGAAAGCAGGCTCCCATTGATAGAGGGGTGGGCGGGGAAAAGCGTGCACCCTGTGGCGGGCACCCCTTGGTGGCCGCCACACTTTGTATCCATGGAAAGTGAGGCCCATGGGTACACCCCTGCGACCGATTTGGAGGCCCCTCGGTGAAGAGGGCCTGCTACTGTCCCCCGAAGTCCTATTCACACAGCTGCTTCGTCTCTGCAAAACCAAGTCGGTTCGGTCATCACAATCCTTCATTCGGAAACCATCCCCATTGAGCTGCACAATTCGGCTTCAAACGAGTCGGACTGCCTGAACCGCGTTAGGAACCAATTTGTTCACCCTGGACGTTTTCCTCGTATCGTACTTGATCATCCAGAAAGGTGGATGATTCGGTTGGAAACATAGGCTGCAAACCGGATTCAAAGATTCTGAATCCCGTTTGAGGCCTTTCCTAATGAGATCATAATCGGCCCTTATATCTTTGCTTTGGTATCTTTGATTTTTTTTATATTAAAGTTTTAAGGAAACTCCTGTCTTTCGTCAATGAAGCTGAGAAAAGGTCTACTGTTTCACCAACTATTGACTTCCGTCTACACTATACAAATTCTTTCTGCCTTCCACTACTTTTGACACACTTTTGAACAGACTGCAAGCTATCCAGAATGCTGCAGTGAGATTGATCTTGAGGGTGCCTAAATTGCCAAAGATAGACATCTTCAATCTTTAAATATGAAAATAATC
Organism: Lissotriton vulgaris; assembly: GCF_964263255.1. Lineage (NCBI taxonomy): Eukaryota > Metazoa > Chordata > Amphibia > Caudata > Salamandridae > Lissotriton > Lissotriton vulgaris. Next base: position 764 of record NW_028243570.1, on the reverse strand, counting down.
TTGCAGTACATTACCTCTCAATGTTTATACAATCCCTCCGGTAATCTGATGGTTGATCCAAGGTTTCGCATATCTAGAAATGGTCATTGCAACTTTAGGACATGTGCTGCTTGGCTCTGGAATCTTCTTCCTCAGGATATTCATACTATTTTGGTAGTAATGCAAGCTTTTTTTTTGCAAAACTTAGTTTCATTTTGTAGCTGAAATGCTCAGCTGTGCCTCGGTTTCCGCTTTCCTCCATCAGTACAGCACCAAGAAACCATTTGGTGTACGAGCACAATGCAAATTGATAAACATAACGTAAGCCTGCTCAACAGCATACTAGCAGCACAATAGACATTGGTCAAAACGAAATCCCTCCCTGGTATTTCAGTTTGTAAAATTAAATAAACCTAAATGACTCTTCTTATTGTTCCAAGAAATTAAGATACAACTGTAAAAATAAAATCAAAAAAATAAAGAACCAATGGAGAAACTATATATTTTATCATAAAAAGGTGATCCCACCACATCAAATCAGAAGAAGAAGAGATTGTGCTTCAAGCAATATTCCTCATCAGTATATTACTATTTATTGTATTGATCTCATATCGGGAACTACCAAAGTAAATCCCATACTATTTTATGAAGTTTTTATTGGCCTTTAATCTTATGCTGGGAATGGTGTACTTATCATTTGAGTGACCATAGTACATACATAATGCAATAGCAAGTCATCTTTTTCTAGATAGACACTCTGACCATGTGCCCTCTTTAATTGTCAA
>NW_028243569.1:0-40744 GCF_964263255.1 Lissotriton vulgaris | reverse complement strand
TACAAATGTGAACTGACGTTCAAAAATAAAACATTTGAAAACGGACCATTTTCCACATTTCTGAAGCATGACGTAATGGGGGGGTGTTATCTCTTTTGTCGAAAATCAGCCGTTTTTGCTCGAACATTAAATGCCTCCAAATGGTATTTAATTAACTTCCCGAGCCCCTGGAAGCATGAAAATCACTTTAAACATGCTAATTTTAGCTCTAACACTGATGATCCACCTACAAATGTGAACTGACGTTCAAAAATAAAACATTTGAAAACGACCATTTTCCACATTTCTGAAGCATGACGTAATGGGGGGGTGTTATCTCTTTTGTCGAAAATCAGCCGTTTTTGCTCGAACATTAAATGCCTCCAAATGGTATTTAATTAACTTCCCGAGCCCCTGGAAGCATGAAAATCACTTTAAACATGCTAATTTTAGCTTTAACACTGATGATCCACCTACAAATGTGAACTGACGTTCAAAAATAAAACATTTGAAAACGGACCATTTTCCACATTTCTGAAGCATGACGTAATGGGGGGTGTTATCTCTTTTGTCGAAAATCAGCCGTTTTTGCTCGAACATTAAATGCCTCCAAATGGTATTTAATTAACTTCCCGGGGTGAAGAAACCCTTTTTGAGAACTCAGAGTGAGTAAATTGGCCATTTTCATGCACTTTTAACCATTCCATAAATCTTGTGTTTTGGGCCCCTGGAAGCATGAAAATCACTTTAAACATGCTAATTTTAGCTCTAACACTGATGATCCACCTACAAATGTGAACTGACGTTCAAAAATAAAACATTTGAAAACGGACCATTTTCCACATTTCTGAAGCATGACGTAATGGGGGGGTGTTATCTCTTTTGTCGAAAATCAGCCGTTTTTGCTCGAACATTAAATGCCTCCAAATGGTATTTAATTAACTTCCCGGGGTGAAGAAACCCTTTTTGAGAACTCAGAGTGAGTAAATTGGCCATTTTAATGCACTTTTAACCATTCCATAAATCTTGTGTTTTGGGCCCCTGGAAGCATGAAAATCACTTTAAACATGCTAATTTTAGCTCTAACACTGATGATCCACCTACAAATGTGAACTGACGTTCAAAAATAAAACATTTGAAAACGGACCATTTTCCACATTTCTGAAGCATGACGTAATGGGGGGGTGTTATCTCTTTTGTCGAAAATCAGCCGTTTTTGCTCGAACATTAAATGCCTCCAAATGGTATTTAATTAACTTCCCGAGCCCCTGGAAGCATGAAAATCACTTTAAACATGCTAATTTTAGCTCTAACACTGATGATCCACCTACAAATGTGAACTGACGTTCAAAAATAAAACATTTGAAAACGGACCATTTTCCACATTTCTGAAGCATGACGTAATGGGGGGGTGTTATCTCTTTTGTCGAAAATCAGCCGTTTTTGCTCGAACATTAAATGCCTCCAAATGGTATTTAATTAACTTCCCGGGGTGAAGAAACCCTTTTTGAGAACTCAGAGTGAGTAAATTGGCCATTTTCATGCACTTTTAACCATTCCATAAATCTTGTGTTTTGGGCCCCTGGAAGCATGAAAATCACTTTAAACATGCTAATTTTAGCTCTAACACTGATGATCCACCTACAAATGTGAACTGACGTTCAAAATAAAACATTTGAAAACGGACCATTTTCCACATTTCTGAAGCATGACGTAATGGGGGGGTGTTATCTCTTTTGTCGAAAATCAGCCGTTTTTGCTCGAACATTAAATGCCTCCAAATGGTATTTAATTAACTTCCCGAGCCCCTGGAAGCATGAAAATCACTTTAAACATGCTAATTTTAGCTCTAACACTGATGATCCACCTACAAATGTGAACTGACGTTCAAAAATAAAACATTTGAAAACGGACCATTTTCCACATTTCTGAAGCATGACGTAATGGGGGGGGTGTTATCTCTTTTGTCGAAAATCAGCCGTTTTTGCTCGAACATTAAATGCCTCCAAATGGTATTTAATTAACTTCCCGAGCCCCTGGAAGCATGAAAATCACTTTAAACATGCTAATTTTAGCTCTAACACTGATGATCCACCTACAAATGTGAACTGACGTTCAAAAATAAAACATTTGAAAACGGACCATTTTCCACATTTCTGAAGCATGACGTAATGGGGGGGTGTTATCTCTTTTGTCGAAAATCAGCCGTTTTTGCTCGAACATTAAATGCCTCCAAATGGTATTTAATTAACTTCCCGAGCCCCTGGAAGCATGAAAATCACTTTAAACATGCTAATTTTAGCTCTAACACTGATGATCCACCTACAAATGTGAACTGACGTTCAAAAATAAAACATTTGAAAACGGACCATTTTCCACATTTCTGAAGCATGACGTAATGGGGGGGTGCTATCTCTTTTGTCGAAAATCAGCCGTTTTTGCTCGAACATTAAATGCCTCCAAATGGTATTTAATTAACTTCCCGGGGTGAAGAAACCCTTTTTGAGAACTCAGAGTGAGTAAATTGGCCATTTTCATGCACTTTTAACCATTCCATAAATCTTGTGTTTTGGGCCCCTGGAAGCATGAAAATCACTTTAAACATGCTAATTTTAGCTCTAACACTGATGATCCACCTACAAATGTGAACTGACGTTCAAAAATAAAACATTTGAAAACGGACCATTTTCCACATTTCTGAAGCATGACGTAATGGGGGGGTGTTATCTCTTTTGTCAAAAATCAGCCGTTTTTGCTCGAACATTAAATGCCTCCAAATGGTATTTAATTAACTTCCCGGGGTGAAGAAACCCTTTTTGAGAACTCAGAGTGAGTAAATTGGCCATTTTCATGCACTTTAAACCATTCCATAAATCTTGTGTTTAGGGCCCCTGGAAGCATGAAAATCACTTTAAACATGCTAATTTTAGCTCTAACACTGATGATCCACCTACAAATGTGAACTGACGTTCAAAAATAAAACATTTGAAAACGGACCATTTTCCACATTTCTGAAGCATGACGTAATGGGGGGGTGTTATCTCTTTTGTCGAAAATCAGCCGTTTTTGCTCGAACATTAAATGCCTCCAAATGGTATTTAATGAACTTCCCGAGCCCCTGGAAGCATGAAAATCACTTTAAACATGCTAATTTTAGCTCTAACACTGATGATCCACCTACAAATGTGAACTGACGTTCAAAAATAAAACATTTGAAAACGGACCATTTTCCACATTTCTGAAGCATGACGTAATGGGGGGGTGTTATCTCTTTTGTCGAAAATCAGCCGTTTTTGCTCGAACATTAAATGCCTCCAAATGGTATTTAATTAACTTCCCGAGCCCCTGGAAGCATGAAAATCACTTTAAACATGCTAATTTTAGCTCTAACACTGATGATCCACCTACAAATGTGAACTGACGTTCAAAAATAAAACATTTGAAAACGGACCATTTTCCACATTTCTGAAGCATGACGTAATGGGGGGGTGTTATCTCTTTTGTCGAAAATCAGCCGTTTTTGCTCGAACATTAAATGCCTCCAAATGGTATTTAATTAACTTCCCGAGCCCCTGGAAGCATGAAAATCACTTTAAACATGCTAATTTTAGCTCTAACACTGATGATCCACCTACAAATGTGAACTGACGTTCAAAAATAAAACATTTGAAAACGGACCATTTTCCACATTTCTGAAGCATGACGTAATGGGGGGGTGTTATCTCTTTTGTCGAAAATCAGCCGTTTTTGCTCGAACATTAAATGCCTCCAAATGGTATTTAATTAACTTCCCGGGGTGAAGAAACCCTTTTTGAGAACTCAGAGTGAGTAAATTGGCCATTTTCATGCACTTTTAACGATTCCATAAATCTTGTGTTTTGGGCCCCTGGAAGCATGAAAATCACTTTAAACATGCTAATTTTAGCTCTAACACTGATGATCCACCTACAAATGTGAACTGACGTTCAAAAATAAAACATTTGAAAACGGACCATTTTCCACATTTCTGAAGCATGACGTAATGGGGGGGTGTTATCTCTTTTGTCGAAAATCAGCCGTTTTTGCTCGAACATTAAATGCCTCCAAATGGTATTTAATTAACTTCCCGAGCCCCTGGAAGCATGAAAATCACTTTAAACATGCTAATTTTAGCTCTAACACTGATGATCCACCTACAAATGTGAACTGACGTTCAAAAATAAAACATTTGAAAACGGACCATTTTCCACATTTCTGAAGCATGACGTAATGGGGGGGTGTTATCTCTTTTGTCGAAAATCAGCCGTTTTTGCTCGAACATTAAATGCCTCCAAATGGTATTTAATTAACTTCCCGGGGTGAAGAAACCCTTTTTGAGAACTCAGAGTGAGTAAATTGGCCATTTTCATGCACTTTTAACCATTCCATAAATCTTGTGTTTTGGGCCCCTGGAAGCATGAAAATCACTTTAAACATGCTAATTTTAGCTCTAACACTGATGATCCACCTACAAATGTGAACTGACGTTCAAAAATAAAACATTTGAAAACGGACCATTTTCCACATTTCTGAAGCATGACGTAATGGGGGGGTGTTATCTCTTTTGTCGAAAATCAGCCGTTTTTGCTCGAACATTAAATGCCTCCAAATGGTATTTAATTAACTTCCCGGGGTGAAGAAACCCTTTTTGAGAACTCAGAGTGAGTAAATTGGCCATTTTCATGCACTTTTAACCATTCCATAAATCTTGTGTTTTGGGCCCCTGGAAGCATGAAAATCACTTTAAACATGCTAATTTTAGCTCTAACACTGATGATCCACCTACAAATGTGAACTGACGTTCAAAAATAAAACATTTGAAAACGGACCATTTTCCACATTTCTGAAGCATGACGTAATGGGGGGGTGTTATCTCTTTTGTCGAAAATCAGCCGTTTTTGCTCGAACATTAAATGCCTCCAAATGGTATTTAATTAACTTCCCGAGCCCCTGGAAGCATGAAAATCACTTTAAACATGCTAATTTTAGCTCTAACACTGATGATCCACCTACAAATGTGAACTGACGTTCAAAAATAAAACATTTGAAAACGGACCATTTTCCACATTTCTGAAGCATGACGTAATGGGGGGGTGTTATCTCTTTTGTCGAAAATCAGCCGTTTTTGCTCGAACATTAAATGCCTCCAAATGGTATTTAATTAACTTCCCGAGCCCCTGGAAGCATGAAAATCACTTTAAACATGCTAATTTTAGCTCTAACACTGATGATCCACCTACAAATGTGAACTGACGTTCAAAAATAAAACATTTGAAAACGGACCATTTTCCACATTTCTGAAGCATGACGTAATGGGGGGGTGTTATCTCTTTTGTCGAAAATCAGCCGTTTTTGCTCGAACATTAAATGCCTCCAAATGGTATTTAATTAACTTCCCGAGCCCCTGGAAGCATGAAAATCACTTTAAACATGCTAATTTTAGCTCTAACACTGATGATCCACCTACAAATGTGAACTGACGTTCAAAAATAAAACATTTGAAAACGGACCATTTTCCACATTTCTGAAGCATGACGTAATGGGGGGGTGTTATCTCTTTTGTCGAAAATCAGCCGTTTTTGCTCGAACATTAAATGCCTCCAAATGGTATTTAATTAACTTCCCGAGCCCCTGGAAGCATGAAAATCACTTTAAACATGCTAATTTTAGCTCTAACACTGATGATCCACCTACAAATGTGAACTGACGTTCAAAAATAAAACATTTGAAAACGGACCATTTTCCACATTTCTGAAGCATGACGTAATGGGGGGGTGTTATCTCTTTTGTCGAAAATCAGCCGTTTTTGCTCGAACATTAAATGCCTCCAAATGGTATTTAATTAACTTCCCGAGCCCCTGGAAGCATGAAAATCACTTTAAACATGCTAATTTTAGCTCTAACACTGATGATCCACCTACAAATGTGAACTGACGTTCAAAAATAAAACATTTGAAAACGGACCATTTTCCACATTTCTGAAGCATGACGTAATGGGGGGGTGTTATCTCTTTTGTCGAAAATCAGCCGTTTTTGCTCGAACATTAAATGCCTCCAAATGGTATTTAATTAACTTCCCGAGCCCCTGGAAGCATGAAAATCACTTTAAACATGCTAATTTTAGCTCTAACACTGATGATCCACCTACAAATGTGAACTGACGTTCAAAAATAAAACATTTGAAAACGGACCATTTTCCACATTTCTGAAGCATGACGTAATGGGGGGGTGTTATCTCTTTTGTCGAAAATCAGCCGTTTTTGCTCGAACATTAAATGCCTCCAAATGGTATTTAATTAACTTCCCGAGCCCCTGGAAGCATGAAAATCACTTTAAACATGCTAATTTTAGCTTTAACACTGATGATCCACCTACAAATGTGAACTGACGTTCAAAAATAAAACATTTGAAAACGGACCATTTTCCACATTTCTGAAGCATGACGTAATGGGGGGGTGTTATCTCTTTTGTCGAAAATCAGCCGTTTTTGCTCGAACATTAAATGCCTCCAAATGGTATTTAATTAACTTCCCGAGCCCCTGGAAGCATGAAAATCACTTTAAACATGCTAATTTTAGCTCTAACACTAATGATCCACCTACAAATGTGAACTGACGTTCAAAAATAAAACATTTGAAAACGGACCATTTTCCACATTTCTGAAGCATGACGTAATGGGGGGGTGTTATCTCTTTTGTCGAAAATCAGCCGTTTTTGCTCGAACATTAAATGCCTCCAAATGGTATTTAATTAACTTCCCGAGCCCCTGGAAGCATGAAAATCACTTTAAACATGCTAATTTTAGCTCTAACACTGATGATCCACCTACAAATGTGAACTGACGTTCAAAAATAAAACATTTGAAAACGGACCATTTTCCACATTTCTGAAGCATGACGTAATGGGGGGGTGTTATCTCTTTTGTCGAAAATCAGCCGTTTTTGCTCGAACATTAAATGCCTCCAAATGGTATTTAATTAACTTCCCGAGCCCCTGGAAGCATGAAAATCACTTTAAACATGCTAATTTTAGCTCTAACACTGATGATCCACCTACAAATGTGAACTGACGTTCAAAAATAAAACATTTGAAAACGGACCATTTTCCACATTTCTGAAGCATGACGTAATGGGGGGGTGTTATCTCTTTTGTCGAAAATCAGCCGTTTTTGCTCGAACATTAAATGCCTCCAAATGGTATTTAATTAACTTCCCGAGCCCCTGGAAGCATGAAAATCACTTTAAACATGCTAATTTTAGCTCTAACACTGATGATCCACCTACAAATGTGAACTGACGTTCAAAAATAAAACATTTGAAAACGGACCATTTTCCACATTTCTAAAGCATGACGTAATGGGGGGTGTTATCTCTTTTGTCGAAAATCAGCCGTTTTTGCTCGAACATTAAATGCCTCCAAATGGTATTTAATTAACTTCCCGAGCCCCTGGAAGCATGAAAATCACTTTAAACATGCTAATTTTAGCTCTAACACTGATGATCCACCTACAAATGTGAACTGACGTTCAAAAATAAAACATTTGAAAACGGACCATTTTCCACATTTCTGAAGCATGACGTAATGGGGGGGTGTTATCTCTTTTGTCGAAAATCAGCCGTTTTTGCTCGAACATTAAATGCCTCCAAATGGTATTTAATTAACTTCCCGAGCCCCTGGAAGCATGAAAATCACTTTAAACATGCTAATTTTAGCTCTAACACTGATGATCCACCTACAAATGTGAACTGACGTTCAAAAATAAAACATTTGAAAACGGACCATTTTCCACATTTCTGAAGCATGACGTAATGGGGGGGTGTTATCTCTTTTGTCGAAAATCAGCCGTTTTTGCTCGAACATTAAATGCCTCCAAATGGTATTTAATTAACTTCCCGAGCCCCTGGAAGCATGAAAATCACTTTAAACATGCTAATTTTAGCTCTAACACTGATGATCCACCTACAAATGTGAACTGACGTTCAAAAATAAAACATTTGAAAACGGACCATTTTCCACATTTCTGAAGCATGACGTAATGGGGGGGTGTTATCTCTTTTGTCGAAAATCAGCCGTTTTTGCTCGAACATTAAATGCCTCCAAATGGTATTTAATTAACTTCCCGAGCCCCTGGAAGCATGAAAATCACTTTAAACATGCTAATTTTAGCTCTAACACTGATGATCCACCTACAAATGTGAACTGACGTTCAAAAATAAAACATTTGAAAACGGACCATTTTCCACATTTCTGAAGCATGACGTAATGGGGGGGTGTTATCTCTTTTGTCGAAAATCAGCCGTTTTTGCTCGAACATTAAATGCCTCCAAATGGTATTTAATTAACTTCCCGAGCCCCTGGAAGCATGAAAATCACTTTAAACATGCTAATTTTAGCTCTAACACTGATGATCCACCTACAAATGTGAACTGACGTTCAAAAATAAAACATTTGAAAACGGACCATTTTCCACATTTCTGAAGCATGACGTAATGGGGGGGTGTTATCTCTTTTGTCGAAAATCAGCCGTTTTTGCTCGAACATTAAATGCCTCCAAATGGTATTTAATTAACTTCCCGAGCCCCTGGAAGCATGAAAATCACTTTAAACATGCTAATTTTAGCTCTAACACTGATGATCCACCTACAAATGTGAACTGACGTTCAAAAATAAAACATTTGAAAACGGACCATTTTCCACATTTCTGAAGCATGACGTAATGGGGGGGTGTTATCTCTTTTGTCGAAAATCAGCCGTTTTTGCTCGAACATTAAATGCCTCCAAATGGTATTTAATTAACTTCCCGAGCCCCTGGAAGCATGAAAATCACTTTAAACATGCTAATTTTAGCTTTAACACTGATGATCCACCTACAAATGTGAACTGACGTTCAAAAATAAAACATTTGAAAACGGACCATTTTCCACATTTCTGAAGCATGACGTAATGGGGGGGTGTTATCTCTTTTGTCGAAAATCAGCCGTTTTTGCTCGAACATTAAATGCCTCCAAATGGTATTTAATTAACTTCCCGAGCCCCTGGAAGCATGAAAATCACTTTAAACATGCTAATTTTAGCTCTAACACTAATGATCCACCTACAAATGTGAACTGACGTTCAAAAATAAAACATTTGAAAACGGACCATTTTCCACATTTCTGAAGCATGACGTTGGGGGGGTGTTATCTCTTTTGTCGAAAATCAGCCGTTTTTGCTCGAACATTAAATGCCTCCAAATGGTATTTAATTAACTTCCCGAGCCCCTGGAAGCATGAAAATCACTTTAAACATGCTAATTTTAGCTCTAACACTGATGATCCACCTACAAATGTGAACTGACGTTCAAAAATAAAACATTTGAAAACGGACCATTTTCCACATTTCTGAAGCATGACGTAATGGGGGGGTGTTATCTCTTTTGTCGAAAATCAGCCGTTTTTGCTCGAACATTAAATGCCTCCAAATGGTATTTAATTAACTTCCCGAGCCCCTGGAAGCATGAAAATCACTTTAAACATGCTAATTTTAGCTCTAACACTGATGATCCACCTACAAATGTGAACTGACGTTCCAAAATAAAACATTTGAAAACGGACCATTTTCCACATTTCTGAAGCATGACGTAATGGGGGGGTGTTATCTCTTTTGTCGAAAATCAGCCGTTTTTGCTCGAACATTAAATGCCTCCAAATGGTATTTAATTAACTTCCCGAGCCCCTGGAAGCATGAAAATCACTTTAAACATGCTAATTTTAGCTCTAACACTGATGATCCACCTACAAATGTGAACTGACGTTCAAAAATAAAACATTTGAAAACGGACCATTTTCCACATTTCTAAAGCATGACGTAATGGGGGGTGTTATCTCTTTTGTCGAAAATCAGCCGTTTTTGCTCGAACATTAAATGCCTCCAAATGGTATTTAATTAACTTCCCGAGCCCCTGGAAGCATGAAAATCACTTTAAACATGCTAATTTTAGCTCTAACACTGATGATCCACCTACAAATGTGAACTGACGTTCAAAAATAAAACATTTGAAAACGGACCATTTTCCACATTTCTGAAGCATGACGTAATGGGGGGGTGTTATCTCTTTTGTCGAAAATCAGCCGTTTTTGCTCGAACATTAAATGCCTCCAAATGGTATTTAATTAACTTCCCGAGCCCCTGGAAGCATGAAAATCACTTTAAACATGCTAATTTTAGCTCTAACACTGATGATCCACCTACAAATGTGAACTGACGTTCAAAAATAAAACATTTGAAAACGGACCATTTTCCACATTTCTGAAGCATGACGTAATGGGGAGGTGTTATCTCTTTTGTCGAAAATCAGCCGTTTTTGCTCGAACATTAAATGCCTCCAAATGGTATTTAATTAACTTCCCGAGCCCCTGGAAGCATGAAAATCACTTTAAACATGCTAATTTTAGCTCTAACACTGATGATCCACCTACAAATGTGAACTGACGTTCAAAAATAAAACATTTGAAAACGGACCATTTTCCACATTTCTGAAGCATGACGTAATGGGGGGGTGTTATCTCTTTTGTCGAAAATCAGCCGTTTTTGCTCGAACATTAAATGCCTCCAAATGGTATTTAATTAACTTCCCGAGCCCCTGGAAGCATGAAAATCACTTTAAACATGCTAATTTTAGCTCTAACACTGATGATCCACCTACAAATGTGAACTGACGTTCAAAAATAAAACATTTGAAAACGGACCATTTTCCACATTTCTGAAGCATGACGTAATGGGGGGGTGTTATCTCTTTTGTCGAAAATCAGCCGTTTTTGCTCGAACATTAAATGCCTCCAAATGGTATTTAATTAACTTCCCGAGCCCCTGGAAGCATGAAAATCACTTTAAACATGCTAATTTTAGCTCTAACACTGATGATCCACCTACAAATGTGAACTGACGTTCAAAAATAAAACATTTGAAAACGGACCATTTTCCACATTTCTGAAGCATGACGTAATGGGGGGGTGTTATCTCTTTTGTCGAAAATCAGCCGTTTTTGCTCGAACATTAAATGCCTCCAAATGGTATTTAATTAACTTCCCGAGCCCCTGGAAGCATGAAAATCACTTTAAACATGCTAATTTTAGCTCTAACACTGATGATCCACCTACAAATGTGAACTGACGTTCAAAAATAAAACATTTGAAAACGGACCATTTTCCACATTTCTGAAGCATGACGTAATGGGGGGGTGTTATCTCTTTTGTCGAAAATCAGCCGTTTTTGCTCGAACATTAAATGCCTCCAAATGGTATTTAATTAACTTCCCGAGCCCCTGGAAGCATGAAAATCACTTTAAACATGCTAATTTTAGCTCTAACACTGATGATCCACCTACAAATGTGAACTGACGTTCAAAAATAAAACATTTGAAAACGGACCATTTTCCACATTTCTGAAGCATGACGTAATGGGGGGGTGTTATCTCTTTTGTCGAAAATCAGCCGTTTTTGCTCGAACATTAAATGCCTCCAAATGGTATTTAATTAACTTCCCGGGGTGAAGAAACCCTTTTTGAGAACTCAGAGTGAGTAAATTGGCCATTTTCATTTCCATAAATCTTGTGTTTTGGGCCCCTGGAAGCATGAAAATCACTTTAAACATGCTAATTTTAGCTCTAACACTGATGATCCACCTACAAATGTGAACTGACGTTCAAAAATAAAACATTTGAAAACGGACCATTTTCCACATTTCTGAAGCATGACGTAATGGGGGGGTGTTATCTCTTTTGTCGAAAATCAGCCGTTTTTGCTCGAACATTAAATGCCTCCAAATGGTATTTAATTAACTTCCCGGGGTGAAGAAACCCTTTTTGAGAACTCAGAGTGAGTAAATTGGCCATTTTCATGCACTTTTAACCATTCCATAAATCTTGTGTTTTGGGCCCCTGGAAGCATGAAAATCACTTTAAACATGCTAATTTTAGCTCTAACACTGATGATCCACCTACAAATGTGAACTGACGTTCAAAAATAAAACATTTGAAAACGGACCATTTTCCACATTTCTGAAGCATGACGTAATGGGGGGGTGTTATCTCTTTTGTCGAAAATCAGCCGTTTTTGCTCGAACATTAAATGCCTCCAAATGGTATTTAATTAACTTCCCGAGCCCCTGGAAGCATGAAAATCACTTTAAACATGCTAATTTTAGCTCTAACACTGATGATCCACCTACAAATGTGAACTAACGTTCAAAAATAAAACATTTGAAAACGGACCATTTTCCACATTTCTGAAGCATGACGTAATGGGGGGGTGTTATCTCTTTTGTCGAAAATCAGCCGTTTTTGCTCGAACATTAAATGCCTCCAAATGGTATTTAATTAACTTCCCGAGCCCCTGGAAGCATGAAAATCACTTTAAACATGCTAATTTTAGCTCTAACACTGATGATCCACCTACAAATGTGAACTGACGTTCAAAAATAAAACATTTGAAAACGGACCATTTTCCACATTTCTGAAGCATGACGTAATGGGGGGGTGTTATCTCTTTTGTCGAAAATCAGCCGTTTTTGCTCGAACATCAAATGCCTCCAAATGGTATTTAATTAACTTCCCGAGCCCCTGGAAGCATGAAAATCACTTTAAACATGCTAATTTTAGCTCTAACACTGATGATCCACCTACAAATGTGAACTGACGTTCAAAAATAAAACATTTGAAAACGGACCATTTTCCACATTTCTGAAGCATGACGTAATGGGGGGGTGTTATCTCTTTTGTCGAAAATCAGCCGTTTTTGCTCGAACATTATATGCCTCCAAATGGTATTTAATTAACTTCCCGAGCCCCTGGAAGCATGAAAATCACTTTAAACATGCTAATTTTAGCTCTAACACTGATGATCCACCTACAAATGTGAACTGACGTTCAAAAATAAAACATTTGAAAACGGACCATTTTCCACATTTCTGAAGCATGACGTAATGGGGGGGTGTTATCTCTTTTGTCCAAAATCAGCCGTTTTTGCTCGAACATTAAATGCCTCCAAATGGTATTTAATTAACTTCCCGAGCCCCTGGAAGCATGAAAATCACTTTAAACATGCTAATTTTAGCTCTAACACTGATGATCCACCTACAAATGTGAACTGACGTTCAAAAATAAAACATTTGAAAACGGACCATTTTCCACATTTCTGAAGCATGACGTAATGGGGGGGTGTTATCTCTTTTGTCGAAAATCAGCCGTTTTTGCTCGAACATTAAATGCCTCCAAATGGTATTTAATTAACTTCCCGAGCCCCTGGAAGCATGAAAATCACTTTAAACATGCTAATTTTAGCTCTAACACTGATGATCCACCTACAAATGTGAACTGACGTTCAAAAATAAAACATTTGAAAACGGACCATTTTCCACATTTCTGAAGCATGACGTAATGGGGGGGTGTTATCTCTTTTGTCGAAAATCAGCCGTTTTTGCTCGAACATTAAATGCCTCCAAATGGTATTTAATTAACTTCCCGAGCCCCTGGAAGCATGAAAATCACTTTAAACATGCTAATTTTAGCTCTAACACTGATGATCCACCTACAAATGTGAACTGACGTTCAAAAATAAAACATTTGAAAACGGACCATTTTCCACATTTCTGAAGCATGACGTAATGGGGGGGTGTTATCTCTTTTGTCGAAAATCAGCCGTTTTTGCTCGAACATTAAATGCCTCCAAATGGTATTTAATTAACTTCCCGGGGTGAAGAAACCCTTTTTGAGAACTCAGAGTGAGTAAATTGGCCATTTTCATGCACTTTTAACCATTCCATAAATCTTGTGTTTTGGGCCCCTGGAAGCATGAAAATCACTTTAAACATGCTAATTTTAGCTCTAACACTGATGATCCACCTACAAATGTGAACTGACGTTCAAAAATAAAACATTTGAAAACGGACCATTTTCCACATTTCTGAAGCATGACGTAATGGGGGGGTGTTATCTCTTTTGTCGAAAATCAGCCGTTTTTGCTCGAACATTAAATGCCTCCAAATGGTATTTAATTAACTTCCCGGGGTGAAGAAACCCTTTTTGAGAACTCAAAGTGAGTAAATTGGCCATTTTCATGCACTTTTAACCATTCCATAAATCTTGTGTTTTGGGCCCCTAGAAGCATGAAAATCACTTTAAACATGCTAATTTTAGCTCTAACACTGATGATCCACCTACAAATGTGAACTGACGTTCAAAAATAAAACATTTGAAAACGGACCATTTTCCACATTTCTGAAGCATGACGTAATGGGGGGGGTGTTATCTCTTTTGTCGAAAATCAGCCGTTTTTGCTCGAACATTAAATGCCTCCAAATGGTATTTAATTAACTTCCCGAGCCCCTGGAAGCATGAAAATCACTTTAAACATGCTAATTTTAGCTCTAACACTGATGATCCACCTACAAATGTGAACTGACGTTCAAAAATAAAACATTTGAAAACGGACCATTTTCCACATTTCTGAAGCATGGCGTAATGGGGGGGTGTTATCTCTTTTGTCGAAAATCAGCCGTTTTTGCTCGAACATTAAATGCCTCCAAATGGTATTTAATTAACTTCCCGAGCCCCTGGAAGCATGAAAATCACTTTAAACATGCTAATTTTAGCTCTAACACTGATGATCCACCTACAAATGTGAACTGACGTTCAAAAATAAAACATTTGAAAACGGACCATTTTCCACATTTCTGAAGCATGACGTAATGGGGGGGTGTTATCTCTTTTGTCGAAAATCAGCCGTTTTTGCTCGAACATTAAATGCCTCCAAATGGTATTTAATTAACTTCCCGAGCCCCTGGAAGCATGAAAATCACTTTAAACATGCTAATTTTAGCTCTAACACTGATGATCCACCTACAAATGTGAACTGACGTTCAAAAATAAAACATTTGAAAACGGACCATTTTCCACATTTCTGAAGCATGACGTAATGGGGGGGTGTTATCTCTTTTGTCGAAAATCAGCCGTTTTTGCTCGAACATTAAATGCCTCCAAATGGTATTTAATTAACTTCCCGAGCCCCTGGAAGCATGAAAATCACTTTAAACATGCTAATTTTAGCTCTAACACTGATGATCCACCTACAAATGTGAACTGACGTTCAAAAATAAAACATTTGAAAACGGACCATTTTCCACATTTCTGAAGCATGACGTAATGGGGGGGTGTTATCTCTTTTGTCGAAAATCAGCCGTTTTTGCTCGAACATTAAATGCCTCCAAATGGTATTTAATTAACTTCCCGAGCCCCTGGAAGCATGAAAATCACTTTAAACATGCTAATTTTAGCTCTAACACTGATGATCCACCTACAAATGTGAACTGACGTTCAAAAATAAAACATTTGAAAACGGACCATTTTCCACATTTCTGAAGCATGACGTAATGGGGGGGTGTTATCTCTTTTGTCGAAAATCAGCCGTTTTTGCTCGAACATTAAATGCCTCCAAATGGTATTTAATTAACTTCCCGAGCCCCTGGAAGCATGAAAATCACTTTAAACATGCTAATTTTAGCTCTAACACTGATGATCCACCTACAAATGTGAACTGACGTTCAAAAATAAAACATTTGAAAACGGACCATTTTCCACATTTCTGAAGCATGACGTAATGGGGGGGTGTTATCTCTTTTGTCGAAAATCAGCCGTTTTTGCTCGAACATTAAATGCCTCCAAATGGTATTTAATTAACTTCCCGAGCCCCTGGAAGCATGAAAATCACTTTAAACATGCTAATTTTAGCTCTAACACTGATGATCCACCTACAAATGTGAACTGACGTTCAAAAATAAAACATTTGAAAACGGACCATTTTCCACATTTCTGAAGCATGACGTAATGGGGGGGTGCTATCTCTTTTGTCGAAAATCAGCCGTTTTTGCTCGAACATTAAATGCCTCCAAATGGTATTTAATTAACTTCCCGGGGTGAAGAAACCCTTTTTGAGAACTCAGAGTGAGTAAATTGGCCATTTTCATGCACTTTTAACCATTCCATAAATCTTGTGTTTTGGGCCCCTGGAAGCATGAAAATCACTTTAAACATGCTAATTTTAGCTCTAACACTGATGATCCACCTACAAATGTGAACTGACGTTCAAAAATAAAACATTTGAAAACGGACCATTTTCCACATTTCTGAAGCATGACGTAATGGGGGGGTGTTATCTCTTTTGTCGAAAATCAGCCGTTTTTGCTCGAACATTAAATGCCTCCAAATGGTATTTAATTAACTTCCCGGGGTGAAGAAACCCTTTTTGAGAACTCAGAGTGAGTAAATTGGCCATTTTCATGCACTTTTAACCATTCCATAAATCTTGTGTTTTGGGCCCCTGGAAGCATGAAAATCACTTTAAACATGCTAATTTTAGCTCTAACACTGATGATCCACCTACAAATGTGAACTGACGTTCAAAAATAAAACATTTGAAAACGGACCATTTTCCACATTTCTGAAGCATGACGTAATGGGGGGGTGTTATCTCTTTTGTCGAAAATCAGCCGTTTTTGCTCGAACATTAAATGCCTCCAAATGGTATTTAATTAACTTCCCGGGGTGAAGAAACCCTTTTTGAGAACTCAGAGTGAGTAAATTGGCCATTTTCATGCACTTTTAACCATTATAAATCTTGTGTTTTGGGCCCCTGGAAGCATGAAAATCACTTTAAACATGCTAATTTTAGCTCTAACACTGATGATCCACCTACAAATGTGAACTGACGTTCAAAAATAAAACATTTGAAAACGGACCATTTTCCACATTTCTGAAGCATGACGTAATGGGGGGGTGTTATCTCTTTTGTCGAAAATCAGCCGTTTTTGCTCGAACATTAAATGCCTCCAAATGGTATTTAATTAACTTCCCGAGCCCCTGGAAGCATGAAAATCACTTTAAACATGCTAATTTTAGCTCTAACACTGATGATCCACCTACAAATGTGAACTGACGTTCAAAAATAAAACATTTGAAAACGGACCATTTTCCACATTTCTGAAGCATGACGTAATGGGGGGTGTTATCTCTTTTGTCGAAAATCAGCCGTTTTTGCTCGAACATTAAATGCCTCCAAATGGTATTTAATTAACTTCCCGGGGTGAAGAAACCCTTTTTGAGAACTCAGAGTGAGTAAATTGGCCATTTTCATGCACTTTTAACCATTCCATAAATCTTGTGTTTTGGGCCCCTGGAAGCATGAAAATCACTTTAAACATGCTAATTTTAGCTCTAACACTGATGATCCACCTACAAATGTGAACTGACGTTCAAAAGTAAAACATTTGAAAACGGACCATTTTCCACATTTCTGAAGCATGACGTAATGGGGGGGTGTTATCTCTTTTGTCGAAAATCAGCTGTTTTTGCTCGAACATTAAATGCCTCCAAATGGTATTTAATTAACTTCCCGAGCCCCTGGAAGCATGAAAATCACTTTAAACATGCTAATTTTAGCTCTAACACTGATGATCCACCTACAAATGTGAACTGACGTTCAAAAATAAAACATTTGAAAACGGACCATTTTCCACATTTCTGAAGCATGACGTAATGGGGGGGTGCTATCTCTTTTGTCGAAAATCAGCCGTTTTTGCTCGAACATTAAATGCCTCCAAATGGTATTTAATTAACTTCCCGGGGTGAAGAAACCCTTTTTGAGAACTCAGAGTGAGTAAATTGGCCATTTTCATGCACTTTTAACCATTCCATAAATCTTGTGTTTTGGGCCCCTGGAAGCATGAAAATCACTTTAAACATGCTAATTTATTTCTAACACTGATGATCCACCTACAAATGTGAACTGACGTTCAAAAATAAAACATTTGAAAACGGACCATTTTCCACATTTCTGAAGCATGACGTAATGGGGGGGTGTTATCTCTTTTGTCGAAAATCAGCCGTTTTTGCTCGAACATTAAATGCCTCCAAATGGTATTTAATTAACTTCCCGGGGTGAAGAAACCCTTTTTGAGAACTCAGAGTGAGTAAATTGGCCATTTTCATGCACTTTTAACCATTCCATAAATCTTGTGTTTTGGGCCCCTGGAAGCATGAAAATCACTTTAAACATGCTAATTTTAGCTCTAACACTGATGATCCACCTACAAATGTGAACTGACGTTCAAAAATAAAACATTTGAAAACGGACCATTTTCCACATTTCTGAAGCATGACGTAATGGGGGGGTGTTATCTCTTTTGTCGAAAATCAGCCGTTTTTGCTCGAACATTAAATGCCTCCAAATGGTATTTAATTAACTTCCCGGGGTGAAGAAACCCTTTTTGAGAACTCAGAGTGAGTAAATTGGCCATTTTCATGCACTTTTAACCATTCCATAAATCTTGTGTTTTGGGCCCCTGGAAGCATGAAAATCACTTTAAACATGCTAATTTTAGCTCTAACACTGATGATCCACCTACAAATGTGAACTGACGTTCAAAAATAAAACATTTGAAAACGGACCATTTTCCACATTTCTGAAGCATGACGTAATGGGGGGGTGTTATCTCTTTTGTCGAAAATCAGCCGTTTTTGCTCGAACATTAAATGCCTCCAAATGGTATTTAATTAACTTCCCGAGCCCCTGGAAGCATGAAAATCACTTTAAACATGCTAATTTTAGCTCTAACACTGATGATCCACCTACAAATGTGAACTGACGTTCAAAAATAAAACATTTGAAAACGGACCATTTTCCACATTTCTGAAGCATGACGTAATGGGGGGGTGTTATCTCTTTTGTCGAAAATCAGCCGTTTTTGCTCGAACATTAAATGCCTCCAAATGGTATTTAATTAACTTCCCGGGGTGAAGAAACCCTTTTTGAGAACTCAGAGTGAGTAAATTGGCCATTTTCATGCACTTTTAACCATTCCATAAATCTTGTGTTTTGGGCCCCTGGAAGCATGAAAATCACTTTAAACATGCTAATTTTAGCTCTAACACTGATGATCCACCTACAAATGTGAACTGACGTTCAAAAGTAAAACATTTGAAAACGGACCATTTTCCACATTTCTGAAGCATGACGTAATGGGGGGGTGTTATCTCTTTTGTCGAAAATCAGCCGTTTTTGCTCGAACATTAAATGCCTCCAAATGGTATTTAATTAACTTCCCGGGGTGAAGAAACCCTTTTTGAGAACTCAGAGTGAGTAAATTGGCCATTTTCATGCACTTTTAACCATTCCATAAATCTTGTGTTTTGGGCCCCTGGAAGCATGAAAATCACTTTAAACATGCTAATTTTAGCTCTAACACTGATGATCCACCTACAAATGTGAACTGACGTTCAAAAATAAAACATTTGAAAACGGACCATTTTCCACATTTCTGAAGCATGACGTAATGGGGGGGTGTTATCTCTTTTGTCGAAAATCAGCCGTTTTTGCTCGAACATTAAATGCCTCCAAATGGTATTTAATTAACTTCCCGGGGTGAAGAAACCCTTTTTGAGAACTCAGAGTGAGTAAATTGGCCATTTTCATGCACTTTTAACCATTCCATAAATCTTGTGTTTTGGGCCCCTGGAAGCATGAAAATCACTTTAAACCTGCTAATTTTAGCTCTAACACTGATGATCCACCTACAAATGTGAACTGACGTTCAAAAAAAAAACATTTGAAAACGGACCATTTTCCACATTTCTGAAGCATGACGTAATGGGGGGGGTGTTATCTCTTTTGTCGAAAATCAGCCGTTTTTGCTCGAACATTAAATGCCTCCAAATGGTATTTAATTAACTTCCCGAGCCCCTGGAAGCATGAAAATCACTTTAAACATGCTAATTTTAGCTCTAACACTGATGATCCACCTACAAATGTGAACTGACGTTCAAAAATAAAACATTTGAAAACGGACCATTTTCCACATTTCTGAAGCATGACGTAATGGGGGGGTGTTATCTCTTTTGTCGAAAATCAGCCGTTTTTGCTCGAACATTAAATGCCTCCAAATGGTATTTAATTAACTTCCCGAGCCCCTGGAAGCATGAAAATCACTTTAAACATGCTAATTTTAGCTCTAACACTGATGATCCACCTACAAATGTGAACTGACGTTCAAAAATAAAACATTTGAAAACGGACCATTTTCCACATTTCTAAAGCATGACGTAATGGGGGGTGTTATCTCTTTTGTCGAAAATCAGCCGTTTTTGCTCGAACATTAAATGCCTCCAAATGGTATTTAATTAACTTCCCGAGCCCCTGGAAGCATGAAAATCACTTTAAACATGCTAATTTTAGCTCTAACACTGATGATCCACCTACAAATGTGAACTGACGTTCAAAAATAAAACATTTGAAAACGGACCATTTTCCACATTTCTGAAGCATGACGTAATGGGGGGGTGTTATCTCTTTTGTCGAAAATCAGCCGTTTTTGCTCGAACATTAAATGCCTCCAAATGGTATTTAATTAACTTCCCGAGCCCCTGGAAGCATGAAAATCACTTTAAACATGCTAATTTTAGCTCTAACACTGATGATCCACCTACAAATGTGAACTGACGTTCAAAAATAAAACATTTGAAAACGGACCATTTTCCACATTTCTGAAGCATGACGTAATGGGGAGGTGTTATCTCTTTTGTCGAAAATCAGCCGTTTTTGCTCGAACATTAAATGCCTCCAAATGGTATTTAATTAACTTCCCGAGCCCCTGGAAGCATGAAAATCACTTTAAACATGCTAATTTTAGCTCTAACACTGATGATCCACCTACAAATGTGAACTGACGTTCAAAAATAAAACATTTGAAAACGGACCATTTTCCACATTTCTGAAGCATGACGTAATGGGGGGGTGTTATCTCTTTTGTCGAAAATCAGCCGTTTTTGCTCGAACATTAAATGCCTCCAAATGGTATTTAATTAACTTCCCGAGCCCCTGGAAGCATGAAAATCACTTTAAACATGCTAATTTTAGCTCTAACACTGATGATCCACCTACAAATGTGAACTGACGTTCAAAAATAAAACATTTGAAAACGGACCATTTTCCACATTTCTGAAGCATGACGTAATGGGGGGGTGTTATCTCTTTTGTCGAAAATCAGCCGTTTTTGCTCGAACATTAAATGCCTCCAAATGGTATTTAATTAACTTCCCGAGCCCCTGGAAGCATGAAAATCACTTTAAACATGCTAATTTTAGCTCTAACACTGATGATCCACCTACAAATGTGAACTGACGTTCAAAAATAAAACATTTGAAAACGGACCATTTTCCACATTTCTGAAGCATGACGTAATGGGGGGGTGTTATCTCTTTTGTCGAAAATCAGCCGTTTTTGCTCGAACATTAAATGCCTCCAAATGGTATTTAATTAACTTCCCGAGCCCCTGGAAGCATGAAAATCACTTTAAACATGCTAATTTTAGCTCTAACACTGATGATCCACCTACAAATGTGAACTGACGTTCAAAAATAAAACATTTGAAAACGGACCATTTTCCACATTTCTGAAGCATGACGTAATGGGGGGGTGTTATCTCTTTTGTCGAAAATCAGCCGTTTTTGCTCGAACATTAAATGCCTCCAAATGGTATTTAATTAACTTCCCGAGCCCCTGGAAGCATGAAAATCACTTTAAACATGCTAATTTTAGCTCTAACACTGATGATCCACCTACAAATGTGAACTGACGTTCAAAAATAAAACATTTGAAAACGGACCATTTTCCACATTTCTGAAGCATGACGTAATGGGGGGGTGTTATCTCTTTTGTCGAAAATCAGCCGTTTTTGCTCGAACATTAAATGCCTCCAAATGGTATTTAATTAACTTCCCGGGGTGAAGAAACCCTTTTTGAGAACTCAGAGTGAGTAAATTGGCCATTTTCATTTCCATAAATCTTGTGTTTTGGGCCCCTGGAAGCATGAAAATCACTTTAAACATGCTAATTTTAGCTCTAACACTGATGATCCACCTACAAATGTGAACTGACGTTCAAAAATAAAACATTTGAAAACGGACCATTTTCCACATTTCTGAAGCATGACGTAATGGGGGGGTGTTATCTCTTTTGTCGAAAATCAGCCGTTTTTGCTCGAACATTAAATGCCTCCAAATGGTATTTAATTAACTTCCCGGGGTGAAGAAACCCTTTTTGAGAACTCAGAGTGAGTAAATTGGCCATTTTCATGCACTTTTAACCATTCCATAAATCTTGTGTTTTGGGCCCCTGGAAGCATGAAAATCACTTTAAACATGCTAATTTTAGCTCTAACACTGATGATCCACCTACAAATGTGAACTGACGTTCAAAAATAAAACATTTGAAAACGGACCATTTTCCACATTTCTGAAGCATGACGTAATGGGGGGGTGTTATCTCTTTTGTCGAAAATCAGCCGTTTTTGCTCGAACATTAAATGCCTCCAAATGGTATTTAATTAACTTCCCGAGCCCCTGGAAGCATGAAAATCACTTTAAACATGCTAATTTTAGCTCTAACACTGATGATCCACCTACAAATGTGAACTAACGTTCAAAAATAAAACATTTGAAAACGGACCATTTTCCACATTTCTGAAGCATGACGTAATGGGGGGGTGTTATCTCTTTTGTCGAAAATCAGCCGTTTTTGCTCGAACATTAAATGCCTCCAAATGGTATTTAATTAACTTCCCGAGCCCCTGGAAGCATGAAAATCACTTTAAACATGCTAATTTTAGCTCTAACACTGATGATCCACCTACAAATGTGAACTGACGTTCAAAAATAAAACATTTGAAAACGGACCATTTTCCACATTTCTGAAGCATGACGTAATGGGGGGGTGTTATCTCTTTTGTCGAAAATCAGCCGTTTTTGCTCGAACATCAAATGCCTCCAAATGGTATTTAATTAACTTCCCGAGCCCCTGGAAGCATGAAAATCACTTTAAACATGCTAATTTTAGCTCTAACACTGATGATCCACCTACAAATGTGAACTGACGTTCAAAAATAAAACATTTGAAAACGGACCATTTTCCACATTTCTGAAGCATGACGTAATGGGGGGGTGTTATCTCTTTTGTCGAAAATCAGCCGTTTTTGCTCGAACATTAAATGCCTCCAAATGGTATTTAATTAACTTCCCGAGCCCCTGGAAGCATGAAAATCACTTTAAACATGCTAATTTTAGCTCTAACACTGATGATCCACCTACAAATGTGAACTGACGTTCAAAAATAAAACATTTGAAAACGGACCATTTTCCACATTTCTGAAGCATGACGTAATGGGGGGGTGTTATCTCTTTTGTCCAAAATCAGCCGTTTTTGCTCGAACATTAAATGCCTCCAAATGGTATTTAATTAACTTCCCGAGCCCCTGGAAGCATGAAAATCACTTTAAACATGCTAATTTTAGCTCTAACACTGATGATCCACCTACAAATGTGAACTGACGTTCAAAAATAAAACATTTGAAAACGGACCATTTTCCACATTTCTGAAGCATGACGTAATGGGGGGGTGTTATCTCTTTTGTCGAAAATCAGCCGTTTTTGCTCGAACATTAAATGCCTCCAAATGGTATTTAATTAACTTCCCGAGCCCCTGGAAGCATGAAAATCACTTTAAACATGCTAATTTTAGCTCTAACACTGATGATCCACCTACAAATGTGAACTGACGTTCAAAAATAAAACATTTGAAAACGGACCATTTTCCACATTTCTGAAGCATGACGTAATGGGGGGGTGTTATCTCTTTTGTCGAAAATCAGCCGTTTTTGCTCGAACATTAAATGCCTCCAAATGGTATTTAATTAACTTCCCGAGCCCCTGGAAGCATGAAAATCACTTTAAACATGCTAATTTTAGCTCTAACACTGATGATCCACCTACAAATGTGAACTGACGTTCAAAAATAAAACATTTGAAAACGGACCATTTTCCACATTTCTGAAGCATGACGTAATGGGGGGGTGTTATCTCTTTTGTCGAAAATCAGCCGTTTTTGCTCGAACATTAAATGCCTCCAAATGGTATTTAATTAACTTCCCGGGGTGAAGAAACCCTTTTTGAGAACTCAGAGTGAGTAAATTGGCCATTTTCATGCACTTTTAACCATTCCATAAATCTTGTGTTTTGGGCCCCTGGAAGCATGAAAATCACTTTAAACATGCTAATTTTAGCTCTAACACTGATGATCCACCTACAAATGTGAACTGACGTTCAAAAATAAAACATTTGAAAACGGACCATTTTCCACATTTCTGAAGCATGACGTAATGGGGGGGTGTTATCTCTTTTGTCGAAAATCAGCCGTTTTTGCTCGAACATTAAATGCCTCCAAATGGTATTTAATTAACTTCCCGGGGTGAAGAAACCCTTTTTGAGAACTCAAAGTGAGTAAATTGGCCATTTTCATGCACTTTTAACCATTCCATAAATCTTGTGTTTTGGGCCCCTAGAAGCATGAAAATCACTTTAAACATGCTAATTTTAGCTCTAACACTGATGATCCACCTACAAATGTGAACTGACGTTCAAAAATAAAACATTTGAAAACGGACCATTTTCCACATTTCTGAAGCATGACGTAATGGGGGGGTGTTATCTCTTTTGTCGAAAATCAGCCGTTTTTGCTCGAACATTAAATGCCTCCAAATGGTATTTAATTAACTTCCCGAGCCCCTGGAAGCATGAAAATCACTTTAAACATGCTAATTTTAGCTCTAACACTGATGATCCACCTACAAATGTGAACTGACGTTCAAAAATAAAACATTTGAAAACGGACCATTTTCCACATTTCTGAAGCATGGCGTAATGGGGGGGTGTTATCTCTTTTGTCGAAAATCAGCCGTTTTTGCTCGAACATTAAATGCCTCCAAATGGTATTTAATTAACTTCCCGAGCCCCTGGAAGCATGAAAATCACTTTAAACATGCTAATTTTAGCTCTAACACTGATGATCCACCTACAAATGTGAACTGACGTTCAAAAATAAAACATTTGAAAACGGACCATTTTCCACATTTCTGAAGCATGACGTAATGGGGGGGTGTTATCTCTTTTGTCGAAAATCAGCCGTTTTTGCTCGAACATTAAATGCCTCCAAATGGTATTTAATTAACTTCCCGAGCCCCTGGAAGCATGAAAATCACTTTAAACATGCTAATTTTAGCTCTAACACTGATGATCCACCTACAAATGTGAACTGACGTTCAAAAATAAAACATTTGAAAACGGACCATTTTCCACATTTCTGAAGCATGACGTAATGGGGGGGTGTTATCTCTTTTGTCGAAAATCAGCCGTTTTTGCTCGAACATTAAATGCCTCCAAATGGTATTTAATTAACTTCCCGAGCCCCTGGAAGCATGAAAATCACTTTAAACATGCTAATTTTAGCTCTAACACTGATGATCCACCTACAAATGTGAACTGACGTTCAAAAATAAAACATTTGAAAACGGACCATTTTCCACATTTCTGAAGCATGACGTAATGGGGGGGTGTTATCTCTTTTGTCGAAAATCAGCCGTTTTTGCTCGAACATTAAATGCCTCCAAATGGTATTTAATTAACTTCCCGAGCCCCTGGAAGCATGAAAATCACTTTAAACATGCTAATTTTAGCTCTAACACTGATGATCCACCTACAAATGTGAACTGACGTTCAAAAATAAAACATTTGAAAACGGACCATTTTCCACATTTCTGAAGCATGACGTAATGGGGGGGTGTTATCTCTTTTGTCGAAAATCAGCCGTTTTTGCTCGAACATTAAATGCCTCCAAATGGTATTTAATTAACTTCCCGAGCCCCTGGAAGCATGAAAATCACTTTAAACATGCTAATTTTAGCTCTAACACTGATGATCCACCTACAAATGTGAACTGACGTTCAAAAATAAAACATTTGAAAACGGACCATTTTCCACATTTCTGAAGCATGACGTAATGGGGGGGTGTTATCTCTTTTGTCGAAAATCAGCCGTTTTTGCTCGAACATTAAATGCCTCCAAATGGTATTTAATTAACTTCCCGAGCCCCTGGAAGCATGAAAATCACTTTAAACATGCTAATTTTAGCTCTAACACTGATGATCCACCTACAAATGTGAACTGACGTTCAAAAATAAAACATTTGAAAACGGACCATTTTCCACATTTCTGAAGCATGACGTAATGGGGGGGTGCTATCTCTTTTGTCGAAAATCAGCCGTTTTTGCTCGAACATTAAATGCCTCCAAATGGTATTTAATTAACTTCCCGGGGTGAAGAAACCCTTTTTGAGAACTCAGAGTGAGTAAATTGGCCATTTTCATGCACTTTTAACCATTCCATAAATCTTGTGTTTTGGGCCCCTGGAAGCATGAAAATCACTTTAAACATGCTAATTTTAGCTCTAACACTGATGATCCACCTACAAATGTGAACTGACGTTCAAAAATAAAACATTTGAAAACGGACCATTTTCCACATTTCTGAAGCATGACGTAATGGGGGGGTGTTATCTCTTTTGTCGAAAATCAGCCGTTTTTGCTCGAACATTAAATGCCTCCAAATGGTATTTAATTAACTTCCCGGGGTGAAGAAACCCTTTTTGAGAACTCAGAGTGAGTAAATTGGCCATTTTCATGCACTTTTAACCATTCCATAAATCTTGTGTTTTGGGCCCCTGGAAGCATGAAAATCACTTTAAACATGCTAATTTTAGCTCTAACACTGATGATCCACCTACAAATGTGAACTGACGTTCAAAAATAAAACATTTGAAAACGGACCATTTTCCACATTTCTGAAGCATGACGTAATGGGGGGGTGTTATCTCTTTTGTCGAAAATCAGCCGTTTTTGCTCGAACATTAAATGCCTCCAAATGGTATTTAATTAACTTCCCGGGGTGAAGAAACCCTTTTTGAGAACTCAGAGTGAGTAAATTGGCCATTTTCATGCACTTTTAACCATTCCATAAATCTTGTGTTTTGGGCCCCTGGAAGCATGAAAATCACTTTAAACATGCTAATTTTAGCTCTAACACTGATGATCCACCTACAAATGTGAACTGACGTTCAAAAATAAAACATTTGAAAACGGACCATTTTCCACATTTCTGAAGCATGACGTAATGGGGGGGTGTTATCTCTTTTGTCGAAAATCAGCCGTTTTTGCTCGAACATTAAATGCCTCCAAATGGTATTTAATTAACTTCCCGAGCCCCTGGAAGCATGAAAATCACTTTAAACATGCTAATTTTAGCTCTAACACTGATGATCCACCTACAAATGTGAACTGACGTTCAAAAATAAAACATTTGAAAACGGACCATTTTCCACATTTCTGAAGCATGACGTAATGGGGGGTGTTATCTCTTTTGTCGAAAATCAGCCGTTTTTGCTCGAACATTAAATGCCTCCAAATGGTATTTAATTAACTTCCCGGGGTGAAGAAACCCTTTTTGAGAACTCAGAGTGAGTAAATTGGCCATTTTCATGCACTTTTAACCATTCCATAAATCTTGTGTTTTGGGCCCCTGGAAGCATGAAAATCACTTTAAACATGCTAATTTTAGCTCTAACACTGATGATCCACCTACAAATGTGAACTGACGTTCAAAAGTAAAACATTTGAAAACGGACCATTTTCCACATTTCTGAAGCATGACGTAATGGGGGGGTGTTATCTCTTTTGTCGAAAATCAGCTGTTTTTGCTCGAACATTAAATGCCTCCAAATGGTATTTAATTAACTTCCCGAGCCCCTGGAAGCATGAAAATCACTTTAAACATGCTAATTTTAGCTCTAACACTGATGATCCACCTACAAATGTGAACTGACGTTCAAAAATAAAACATTTGAAAACGGACCATTTTCCACATTTCTGAAGCATGACGTAATGGGGGGGTGCTATCTCTTTTGTCGAAAATCAGCCGTTTTTGCTCGAACATTAAATGCCT
Organism: Lissotriton vulgaris; assembly: GCF_964263255.1. Lineage (NCBI taxonomy): Eukaryota > Metazoa > Chordata > Amphibia > Caudata > Salamandridae > Lissotriton > Lissotriton vulgaris. Next base: position 12,837 of record NW_028243569.1, on the reverse strand, counting down.
CCAAATGGTATTTAATTAACTTCCCGGGGTGAAGAAACCCTTTTTGAGAACTCAGAGTGAGTAAATTGGCCATTTTCAAGCACTTTTAACCATTCCATAAATCTTGTGTTTTGGGCCCCTGGAAGCATGAAAATCACTTTAAACATGCTAATTTATTTCTAACACTGATGATCCACCTACAAATGTGAACTGACGTTCAAAAATAAAACATTTGAAAACGGACCATTTTCCACATTTCTGAAGCATGACGTAATGGGGGGGTGTTATCTCTTTTGTCGAAAATCAGCCGTTTTTGCTCGAACATTAAATGCCTCCAAATGGTATTTAATTAACTTCCCGGGGTGAAGAAACCCTTTTTGAGAACTCAGAGTGAGTAAATTGGCCATTTTCATGCACTTTTAACCATTCCATAAATCTTGTGTTTTGGGCCCCTGGAAGCATGAAAATCACTTTAAACATGCTAATTTTAGCTCTAACACTGATGATCCACCTACAAATGTGAACTGACGTTCAAAAATAAAACATTTGAAAACGGACCATTTTCCACATTTCTGAAGCATGACGTAATGGGGGGGTGTTATCTCTTTTGTCGAAAATCAGCCGTTTTTGCTCGAACATTAAATGCCTCCAAATGGTATTTAATTAACTTCCCGGGGTGAAGAAACCCTTTTTGAGAACTCAGAGTGAGTAAATTGGCCATTTTCATGCACTTTTAACCATTCCATAAATCTTGTGTTTTGGGCCCCTGGAAGCATGAAAATCACTTTAAACATGCTAATTTTAGCTCTAACACTGATGATCCACCTACAAATGTGAACTGACGTTCAAAAATAAAACATTTGAAAACGGACCATTTTCCACATTTCTGAAGCATGACGTAATGGGGGGGTGTTATCTCTTTTGTCGAAAATCAGCCGTTTTTGCTCGAACATTAAATGCCTCCAAATGGTATTTAATTAACTTCCCGAGCCCCTGGAAGCATGAAAATCACTTTAAACATGCTAATTTTAGCTCTAACACTGATGATCCACCTACAAATGTGAACTGACGTTCAAAAATAAAACATTTGAAAACGGACCATTTTCCACATTTCTGAAGCATGACGTAATGGGGGGGTGTTATCTCTTTTGTCGAAAATCAGCCGTTTTTGCTCGAACATTAAATGCCTCCAAATGGTATTTAATTAACTTCCCGGGGTGAAGAAACCCTTTTTGAGAACTCAGAGTGAGTAAATTGGCCATTTTCATGCACTTTTAACCATTCCATAAATCTTGTGTTTTGGGCCCCTGGAAGCATGAAAATCACTTTAAACATGCTAATTTTAGCTCTAACACTGATGATCCACCTACAAATGTGAACTGACGTTCAAAAGTAAAACATTTGAAAACGGACCATTTTCCACATTTCTGAAGCATGACGTAATGGGGGGGTGTTATCTCTTTTGTCGAAAATCAGCCGTTTTTGCTCGAACATTAAATGCCTCCAAATGGTATTTAATTAACTTCCCGGGGTGAAGAAACCCTTTTTGAGAACTCAGAGTGAGTAAATTGGCCATTTTCATGCACTTTTAACCATTCCATAAATCTTGTGTTTTGGGCCCCTGGAAGCATGAAAATCACTTTAAACATGCTAATTTTAGCTCTAACACTGATGATCCACCTACAAATGTGAACTGACGTTCAAAAATAAAACATTTGAAAACGGACCATTTTCCACATTTCTGAAGCATGACGTAATGGGGGGGTGTTATCTCTTTTGTCGAAAATCAGCCGTTTTTGCTCGAACATTAAATGCCTCCAAATGGTATTTAATTAACTTCCCGGGGTGAAGAAACCCTTTTTGAGAACTCAGAGTGAGTAAATTGGCCATTTTCATGCACTTTTAACCATTCCATAAATCTTGTGTTTTGGGCCCCTGGAAGCATGAAAATCACTTTAAACCTGCTAATTTTAGCTCTAACACTGATGATCCACCTACAAATGTGAACTGACGTTCAAAAAAAAAACATTTGAAAACGGACCATTTTCCACATTTCTGAAGCATGACGTAATGGGGGGGGTGTTATCTCTTTTGTCGAAAATCAGCCGTTTTTGCTCGAACATTAAATGCCTCCAAATGGTATTTAATTAACTTCCCGAGCCCCTGGAAGCATGAAAATCACTTTAAACATGCTAATTTTAGCTCTAACACTGATGATCCACCTACAAATGTGAACTGACGTTCAAAAATAAAACATTTGAAAACGGACCATTTTCCACATTTCTGAAGCATGACGTAATGGGGGGGTGTTATCTCTTTTGTCGAAAATCAGCCGTTTTTGCTCGAACATTAAATGCCTCCAAATGGTATTTAATTAACTTCCCGAGCCCCTGGAAGCATGAAAATCACTTTAAACATGCTAATTTTAGCTCTAACACTGATGATCCACCTACAAATGTGAACTGACGTTCAAAAATAAAACATTTGAAAACGGACCATTTTCCACATTTCTGAAGCATGACGTAATGGGGGGGTGTTATCTCTTTTGTCGAAAATCAGCCGTTTTTGCTCGAACATTAAATGCCTCCAAATGGTATTTAATTAACTTCCCGGGGTGAAGAAACCCTTTTTGAGAACTCAGAGTGAGTAAATTGGCCATTTTCATGCACTTTTAACCATTCCATAAATCTTGTGTTTTGGGCCCCTGGAAGCATGAAAATCACTTTAAACATGCTAATTTTAGCTCTAACACTGATGATCCACCTACAAATGTGAACTGACGTTCAAAAATAAAACATTTGAAAACGGACCATTTTCCACATTTCTGAAGCATGACGTAATGGGGGGGTGTTATCTCTTTTGTCGAAAATCAGCCGTTTTTGCTCGAACATTAAATGCCTCCAAATGGTATTTAATTAACTTCCCGGGGTGAAGAAACCCTTTTTGAGAACTCAGAGTGAGTAAATTGGCCATTTTCATGCACTTTTAACCATTCCATAAATCTTGTGTTTTGGGCCCCTGGAAGCATGAAAATCACTTTAAACATGCTAATTTTAGCTCTAACACTGATGATCCACCTACAAATGTGAACTGACGTTCAAAAATAAAACATTTGAAAACGGACCATTTTCCACATTTCTGAAGCATGACGTAATGGGGGGGTGTTATCTCTTTTGTCGAAAATCAGCCGTTTTTGCTCGAACATTAAATGCCTCCAAATGGTATTTAATTAACTTCCCGGGGTGAAGAAACCCTTTTTGAGAACTCAGAGTGAGTAAATTGGCCATTTTCATGCACTTTTAACCATTCCATAAATCTTGTGTTTTGGGCCCCTGGAAGCATGAAAATCACTTTAAACATGCTAATTTTAGCTCTAACACTGATGATCCACCTACAAATGTGAACTGACGTTCAAAAATAAAACATTTGAAAACGGACCATTTTCCACATTTCTGAAGCATGACGTAATGGGGGGGTGTTATCTCTTTTGTCGAAAATCAGCCGTTTTTGCTCGAACATTAAATGCCTCCAAATGGTATTTAATTAACTTCCCGAGCCCCTGGAAGCATGAAAATCACTTTAAACATGCTAATTTTAGCTCTAACACTGATGATCCACCTACAAATGTGAACTGACGTTCAAAAATAAAACATTTGAAAACGGACCATTTTCCACATTTCTGAAGCATGACGTAATGGGGGGGTGTTATCTCTTTTGTCGAAAATCAGCCGTTTTTGCTCGAACATTAAATGCCTCCAAATGGTATTTAATTAACTTCCCGGGGTGAAGAAACCCTTTTTGAGAACTCAGAGTGAGTAAATTGGCCATTTTCATGCACTTTTAACCATTCCATAAATCTTGTGTTTTGGGCCCCTGGAAGCATGAAAATCACTTTAAACATGCTAATTTTAGCTCTAACACTGATGATCCACCTACAAATGTGAACTGACGTTCAAAAATAAAACATTTGAAAACGGACCATTTTCCACATTTCTGAAGCATGACGTAATGGGGGGGGTGTTATCTCTTTTGTCGAAAATCAGCCGTTTTTGCTCGAACATTAAATGCCTCCAAATGGTATTTAATTAACTTCCCGAGCCCCTGGAAGCATGAAAATCACTTTAAACATGCTAATTTTAGCTCTAACACTGATGATCCACCTACAAATGTGAACTGACGTTCAAAAATAAAACATTTGAAAACGGACCATTTTCCACATTTCTGAAGCATGACGTAATGGGGGGGTGTTATCTCTTTTGTTGAAAATCAGCCGTTTTTGCTCGAACATTAAATGCCTCCAAATGGTATTTAATTAACTTCCCGAGCCCCTGGAAGCATGAAAATCACTTTAAACATGCTAATTTTAGCTCTAACACTGATGATCCACCTACAAATGTGAACTGACGTTCAAAGATAAAACATTTGAAAACGGACCATTTTCCACATTTCTGAAGCATGACGTAATGGGGGGGTGTTATCTCTTTTGTCGAAAATCAGCCGTTTTTGCTCGAACATTAAATGCCTCCAAATGGTATTTAATTAACTTCCCGGGGTGAAGAAACCCTTTTTGAGAACTCAGAGTGAGTAAATTGGCCATTTTCATGCACTTTTAACCATTCCATAAATCTTGTGTTTTGGGCCCCTGGAAGCATGAAAATCACTTTAAACATGCTAATTTTAGCTCTAACACTGATGATCCACCTACAAATGTGAACTGACGTTCAAAAATAAAACATTTGAAAACGGACCATTTTCCACATTTCTGAAGCATGACGTAATGGGGGGGTGTTATCTCTTTTGTCGAAAATCAGCCGTTTTTGCTCGAACATTAAATGCCTCCAAATGGTATTTAATTAACTTCCCGGGGTGAAGAAACCCTTTTTGAGAACTCAGAGTGAGTAAATTGGCCATTTTCATGCACTTTTAACCATTCCATAAATCTTGTGTTTTGGGCCCCTGGAAGCATGAAAATCACTTTAAACATGCTAATTTTAGCTCTAACACTGATGATCCACCTACAAATGTGAACTGACGTTCAAAAATAAAACATTTGAAAACGGACCATTTTCCACATTTCTGAAGCATGACGTAATGGGGGGGGTGTTATCTCTTTTGTCGAAAATCAGCCGTTTTTGCTCGAACATTAAATGCCTCCAAATGGTATTTAATTAACTTCCCGAGCCCCTGGAAGCATGAAAATCACTTTAAACATGCTAATTTTAGCTCTAACACTGATGATCCACCTACAAATGTGAACTGACGTTCAAAAATAAAACATTTGAAAACGGACCATTTTCCACATTTCTGAAGCATGACGTAATGGGGGGGTGTTATCTCTTTTGTTGAAAATCAGCCGTTTTTGCTCGAACATTAAATGCCTCCAAATGGTATTTAATTAACTTCCCGAGCCCCTGGAAGCATGAAAATCACTTTAAACATGCTAATTTTAGCTCTAACACTGATGATCCACCTACAAATGTGAACTGACGTTCAAAAATAAAACATTTGAAAACGGACCATTTTCCACATTTCTGAAGCATGACGTAATGGGGGGGTGTTATCTCTTTTGTCGAAAATCAGCCGTTTTTGCTCGAACATTAAATGCCTCCAAATGGTATTTAATTAACTTCCCGGGGTGAAGAAACCCTTTTTGAGAACTCAGAGTGAGTAAATTGGCCATTTTCATGCACTTTTAACCATTCCATAAATCTTGTGTTTTGGGCCCCTGGAAGCATGAAAATCACTTTAAACATGCTAATTTTAGCTCTAACACTGATGATCCACCTACAAATGTGAACTGACGTTCAAAAATAAAACATTTGAAAACGGACCATTTTCCACATTTCTGAAGCATGACGTAATGGGGGGGTGTTATCTCTTTTGTCGAAAATCAGCCGTTTTTGCTCGAACATTAAATGCCTCCAAATGGTATTTAATTAACTTCCCGGGGTGAAGAAACCCTTTTTGAGAACTCAGAGTGAGTAAATTGGCCATTTTCATGCACTTTTAACCATTCCATAAATCTTGTGTTTTGGGCCCCTGGAAGCATGAAAATCACTTTAAACATGCTAATTTTAGCTCTAACACTGATGATCCACCTACAAATGTCAACTGACGTTCAAAAATAAAACATTTGAAAACGGACCATTTTCCACATTTCTGAAGCATGACGTAATGGGGGGGTGTTATCTCTTTTGTCGAAAATCAGCCGTTTTTGCTCGAACATTAAATGCCTCCAAATGGTATTTAATTAACTTCCCGAGCCCCTGGAAGCATGAAAATCACTTTAAACATGCTAATTTTAGCTCTAACACTGATGATCCACCTACAAATGTGAACTGACGTTCAAAAATAAAACATTTGAAAACGGACCATTTTCCACATTTCTGAAGCATGACGTAATGGGGGGGTGTTATCTGTTTTGTCGAAAATCAGCCGTTTTTGCTTGAACATTAAATGCCTCCAAATGGTATTTAATTAACTTCCCGAGCCCCTGGAAGCATGAAAATCACTTTAAACATGCTAATTTTAGCTCTAACACTGATGATCCACCTACAAATGTGAACTGACGTTCAAAAATAAAACATTTGAAAACGGACCATTTTCCACATTTCTGAAGCATGACGTAATGGGGGGGTGTTATCTCTTTTGTCGAAAATCAGCCGTTTTTGCTCGAACATTAAATGCCTCCAAATGGTATTTAATTAACTTCCCGAGCCCCTGGAAGCATGAAAATCACTTTAAACATGCTAATTTTAGCTCTAACACTGATGATCCACCTACAAATGTGAACTGACGTTCAAAAATAAAACATTTGAAAACGGACCATTTTCCACATTTCTGAAGCATGACGTAATGGGGGGGTGTTATCTCTTTTGTCGAAAATCAGCCGTTTTTGCTCGAACATTAAATGCCTCCAAATGGTATTTAATTAACTTCCCGAGCCCCTGGAAGCATGAAAATCACTTTAAACATGCAAATTTTAGCTCTAACACTGATGATCCACCTACAAATGTGAACTGACGTTCAAAAATAAAACATTTGAAAACGGACCATTTTCCACATTTCTGAAGCATGACGTAATGGGGGGGTGTTATCTCTTTTGTCGAAAATCAGCCATTTTTGCTCGAACATTAAATGCCTCCAAATGGTATTTAATTAACTTCCCGAGCCCCTGGAAGCATGAAAATCACTTTAAACATGCTAATTTTAGCTCTAACACTGATGATCCACCTACAAATGTGAACTGACGTTCAAAAATAAAACATTTGAAAACGGACCATTTTCCACATTTCTGAAGCATGACGTAATGGGGGGGTGTTATCTCTTTTGTCGAAAATCAGCCGTTTTTGCTCGAACATTAAATGCCTCCAAATGGTATTTAATTAACTTCCCGGGGTGAAGAAACCCTTTTTGAGAACTCAGAGTGAGTAAATTGGCCATTTTCATGCACTTTTAACCATTCCATAAATCTTGTGTTTTGGGCCCCTGGAAGCATGAAAATCACTTTAAACATGCTAATTTTAGCTCTAACACTGATGATCCACCTACAAATGTGAACTGACGTTCAAAAATAAAACATTTGAAAACGGACCATTTTCCACATTTCTGAAGCATGACGTAATGGGGGGGTGTTATCTCTTTTGTCGAAAATCAGCCGTTTTTGCTCGAACATTAAATGCCTCCAAATGGTATTTAATTAACTTCCCGGGGTGAAGAAACCCTTTTTGAGAACTCAGAGTGAGTAAATTGGCCATTTTTATGCACTTTTAACCATTCCATAAATCTTGTGTTTTGGGCCCCTGGAAGCATGAAAATCACTTTAAACATGCTAATTTTAGCTCTAACACTGATGATCCACCTACAAATGTGAACTGACGTTCAAAAATAAAACATTTGAAAACGGACCATTTTCCACATTTCTGAAGCATGACGTAATGGGGGGGTGTTATCTCTTTTGTCGAAAATCAGCCGTTTTTGCTCGAACATTAAATGCCTCCAAATGGTATTTAATTAACTTCCCGAGCCCCTGGAAGCATGAAAATCACTTTAAACATGCTAATTTTAGCTCTAACACTGATGATCCACCTACAAATGTGAACTGACGTTCAAAAATAAAACATTTGAAAACGGACCATTTTCCACATTTCTGAAGCATGACGTAATGGGGGGTGTTATCTCTTTTGTCGAAAATCAGCCGTTTTTGCTCGAACATTAAATGCCTCCAAATGGTATTTAATTAACTTCCCGGGGTGAAGAAACCCTTTTTGAGAACTCAGAGTGAGTAAATTGGCCATTTTCATGCACTTTTAACCATTCCATAAATCTTGTGTTTTGGGCCCCTGGTAGCATGAAAATCACTTTAAACATGCTAATTTTAGCTCTAACACTGATGATCCACCTACAAATGTGAACTGACGTTCAAAAATAAAACATTTGAAAACGGACCATTTTCCACATTTCTGAAGCATGACGTAATGGGGGGGTGTTATCTCTTTTGTCGAAAATCAGCCGTTTTTGCTCGAACATTAAATGCCTCCAAATGGTATTTAATTAACTTCCCGGGGTGAAGAAACCCTTTTTGAGAACTCAGAGTGAGTAAATTGGCCATTTTCATGCACTTTTAACCATTCCATAAATCTTGTGTTTTGGGCCCCTGGAAGCATGAAAATCACTTTAAACATGCTAATTTTAGCTCTAACACTGATGATCCACCTACAAATGTGAACTGACGTTCAAAAATAAAACATTTGAAAACGGACCATTTTCCACATTTCTGAAGCATGACGTAATGGGGGGGTGTTATCTCTTTTGTCGAAAATCAGCCGTTTTTGCTCGAACATTAAATGCCTCCAAATGGTATTTAATTAACTTCCCGAGCCCCTGGAAGCATGAAAATCACTTTAAACATGCTAATTTTAGCTCTAACACTGATGATCCACCTACAAATGTGAACTGACGTTCAAAAATAAAACATTTGAAAACGGACCATTTTCCACATTTCTGAAGCATGACGTAATGGGGGGGTGTTATCTGTTTTGTCGAAAATCAGCCGTTTTTGCTCGAACATTAAATGCCTCCAAATGGTATTTAATTAACTTCCCGAGCCCCTGGAAGCATGAAAATCACTTTAAACATGCTAATTTTAGCTCTAACACTGATGATCCACCTACAAATGTGAACTGACGTTCAAAAATAAAACATTTGAAAACGGACCATTTTCCACATTTCTGAAGCATGACGTAATGGGGGGGTGTTATCTCTTTTGTCGAAAATCAGCCGTTTTTGCTCGAACATTAAATGCCTCCAAATGGTATTTAATTAACTTCCCGAGCCCCTGGAAGCATGAAAATCACTTTAAACATGCTAATTTTAGCTCTAACACTGATGATCCACCTACAAATGTGAACTGACGTTCAAAAATAAAACATTTGAAAACGGACCATTTTCCACATTTCTGAAGCATGACGTAATGGGGGGGTGTTATCTCTTTTGTCGAAAATCAGCCGTTTTTGCTCGAACATTAAATGCCTCCAAATGGTATTTAATTAACTTCCCGAGCCCCTGGAAGCATGAAAATCACTTTAAACATGCTAATTTTAGCTCTAACACTGATGATCCACCTACAAATGTGAACTGACGTTCAAAAATAAAACATTTGAAAACGGACCATTTTCCACATTTCTGAAGCATGACGTAATGGGGGGTGTTATCTCTTTTGTCGAAAATCAGCCGTTTTTGCTCGAACATTAAATGCCTCCAAATGGTATTTAATTAACTTCCCGGGGTGAAGAAACCCTTTTTGAGAACTCAGAGTGAGTAAATTGGCCATTTTCATGCACTTTTAACCATTCCATAAATCTTGTGTTTTGGGCCCCTGGAAGCATGAAAATCACTTTAAACATGCTAATTTTAGCTCTAACACTGATGATCCACCTACAAATGTGAACTGACGTTCAAAAATAAAACATTTGAAAACGGACCATTTTCCACATTTCTGAAGCATGACGTAATGGGGGGGTGTTATCTCTTTTGTCGAAAATCAGCCATTTTTGCTCGAACATTAAATGCCTCCAAATGGTATTTAATTAACTTCCCGGGGTGAAGAAACCCTTTTTGAGAACTCAGAGTGAGTAAATTGGCCATTTTCATGCACTTTTAACCATTCCATAAATCTTGTGTTTTGGGCCCCTGGAAGCATGAAAATCACTTTAAACATGCTAATTTTAGCTCTAACACTGATGATCCACCTACAAATGTGAACTGACGTTCAAAAATAAAACATTTGAAAACGGACCATTTTCCACATTTCTGAAGCATGACGTAATGGGGGGGTGTTATCTCTTTTGTCGAAAATCAGCTGTTTTTGCTCGAACATTAAATGCCTCCAAATGGTATTTAATTAACTTCCCGAGCCCCTGGAAGCATGAAAATCACTTTAAACATGCTAATTTTAGCTCTAACACTGATGATCCACCTACAAATGTGAACTGACGTTCAAAAATAAAACATTTGAAAACGGACCATTTTCCACATTTCTGAAGCATGACGTAATGGGGGGGTGTTATCTGTTTTGTCGAAAATCAGCCGTTTTTGCTCAAACATTAAATGCCTCCAAATGGTATTTAATTAACTTCCCGAGCCCCTGGAAGCATGAAAATCACTTTAAACATGCTAATTTTAGCTCTAACACTGATGATCCACCTACAAATGTGAACTGACGTTCAAAAATAAAACATTTGAAAACGGACCATTTTCCACATTTCTGAAGCATGACGTAATGGGGGGGTGTTATCTCTTTTGTCGAAAATCAGCCGTTTTTGCTCGAACATTAAATGCCTCCAAATGGTATTTAATTAACTTCCCGAGCCCCTGGAAGCATGAAAATCACTTTAAACATGCTAATTTTAGCTCTAACACTGATGATCCACCTACAAATGTGAACTGACGTTCAAAAATAAAACATTTGAAAACGGACCATTTTCCACATTTCTGAAGCATGACGTAATGGGGGGGGTGTTATCTCTTTTGTCGAAAATCAGCCGTTTTTGCTCGAACATTAAATGCCTCCAAATGGTATTTAATTAACTTCCCGAGCCCCTGGAAGCATGAAAATCACTTTAAACATGCTAATTTTAGCTCTAACACTGATGATCCACCTACAAATGTGAACTGACGTTCAAAAATAAAACATTTGAAAACGGACCATTTTCCACATTTCTGAAGCATGACGTAATGGGGGGGTGTTATCTCTTTTGTCGAAAATCAGCCGTTTTTGCTCGAACATTAAATGCCTCCAAATGGTATTTAATTAACTTCCCGAGCCCCTGGAAGCATGAAAATCACTTTAAACATGCTAATTTTAGCTCTAACACTGATGATCCACCTACAAATGTGAACTGACGTTCAAAAATAAAACATTTGAAAACGGACCATTTTCCACATTTCTGAAGCATGACGTAATGGGGGGGTGTTATCTCTTTTGTCGAAAATCAGCCGTTTTTGCTCGAACATTAAATGCCTCCAAATGGTATTTAATTAACTTCCCGGGGTGAAGAAACCCTTTTTGAGAACTCAGAGTGAGTAAATTGGCCATTTTCATGCACTTTTAACCATTCCATAAATCTTGTGTTTTGGGCCCCTGGAAGCATGAAAATCACTTTAAACATGCTAATTTTAGCTCTAACACTGATGATCCACCTACAAATGTGAACTGACGTTCAAAAATAAAACATTTGAAAACGGACCATTTTCCACATTTCTGAAGCATGACGTAATGGGGGGGTGTTATCTCTTTTGTCGAAAATCAGCCGTTTTTGCTCGAACATTAAATGCCTCCAAATGGTATTTAATTAACTTCCCGGGGTGAAGAAACCCTTTTTGAGAACTCAGAGTGAGTAAATTGGCCATTTTCATGCACTTTTAACCATTCCATAAATCTTGTGTTTTGGGCCCCTGGAAGCATGAAAATCACTTTAAACATGCTAATTTTAGCTCTAACACTGATGATCCACCTACAAATGTGAACTGACGTTCAAAAATAAAACATTTGAAAACGGACCATTTTCCACATTTCTGAAGCATGACGTAATGGGGGGGTGTTATCTCTTTTGTCGAAAATCAGCCGTTTTTGCTCGAACATTAAATGCCTCCAAATGGTATTTAATTAACTTCCCGAGCCCCTGGAAGCATGAAAATCACTTTAAACATGCTAATTTTAGCTCTAACACTGATGATCCACCTACAAATGTGAACTGACGTTCAAAAATAAAACATTTGAAAACGGACCATTTTCCACATTTCTGAAGCATGACGTAATGGGGGGGTGTTATCTCTTTTGTCGAAAATCAGCCGTTTTTGCTCGAACATTAAATGCCTCCAAATTGTATTTAATTAACTTCCCGAGCCCGTGGAAGCATGAAAATCACTTTAAACATGCTAATTTTAGCTCTAACACTGCTGATCCACCTACAAATGTGAACTGACGTTCAAAAATAAAACATTTGAAAACGGACCATTTTCCACATTTCTGAAGCATGACGTAATGGGGGGGTGTTATCTCTTTTGTCGAAAATCAGCCGTTTTTGCTCGAACATTAAATGCCTCCAAATGGTATTTAATTAACTTCCCGGGGTGAAGAAACCCTTTTTGAGAACTCAGAGTGAGTAAATTGGCCATTTTCATGCACTTTTAACCATTCCATAAATCTTGTGTTTTGGGCCCCTGGAAGCATGAAAATCACTTTAAACATGCTAATTTTAGCTCTAACACTGATGATCCACCTACAAATGTGAACTGACGTTCAAAAATAAAACATTTGAAAACGGACCATTTTCCACATTTCTGAAGCATGACGTA